>NC_136813.1:19942233-20159733 GCF_951394365.1 Tetrao urogallus
GCGGGGGGCTCCCAATTCGTGGTGTGTGAGGAAGGTGTGTGTTCAGCTGGGCTTGCTGTTTGTATGGGAAGTGCCTTATGATTCAGGAGTGCTGCTGGTGTTCCCCTCTGTGCGTTGGCACTCTGGGGCTGCAAATTTGCCTTTATATGGGAAAAAGGTACCTATGCCTGTTTAAGAATCAGGTTGCAGTTGGTGGATTTCATGCACTCATAACTGTCCTGGCTCAAGCACTGTCTAGGGATGCTGCTTCTGTGCTCAGCACCCATACAGCTCAGGAACCCAGAAACTGCCAAGCTCTGGGTGAAGCTCCTGATTCCATTTTCTGCTGTCTGGCTTTGGGTGGTAGCTCTCGAGCTGTCAGTCACCATTTTGCAGATGCCTACTCCAAACTGGCCAGCCACAGACCAATGAGGATTAGAAATGGGAGGCAAAGCCACGCTCAAATGTGGACTTGTGCTACTGGAAACTCATGGGGGCACAATGCATGCATGCTAGCTCACAGCAGAGGTTCTCAATAGTGTTCCTGTACGTGGGGAAGCTTTGTGGCTGCTGCTCATTGCCCCACATCCTCAAGACAACATCAAGACAACATCCTCAAGATCCCCTGCCAGCCAAGCCCAGAGCTTGTAGCTGCCATTCCCAGAGGTGATCAAGACCAGAAGTCCTTGGGGCGGGAATACAACTTGGGCTGAATGGTCTTTGTATGAAAGGCCTTACAGAGACTGTAGGGTTGGCAGTATGGGACAATTTGTGCAGAGCAGTACAGACTGGTGCTGCCAAGTAGGGTTTGCAGCTGAGAAGGAGATGCCTTGGAATGGCTTTGAAGCCCTTATGTCCAAAGGGGGGCTTGCTCTGTGGACGTTGCTGATCTGAGCTGCCATGTGAACAACCTGAGCCCAAACGGCTTCGGCCATGGCAAGGGGTTGCTTCACGGTGTGTTCTGCCTTGGTTTGTGCAGTCATATCAGTGTTTGACTGTCACCCCTTGTCCTTTGGGGTGTGGGCATCGGGCAGGACACCCTGAGCTCTGCAACTGGCCAGGAGCAAGAGGAGCTCAAGTTATGGGGATGATGTTTAGTGCTGCTGCTCTCACAGCTCAGCACCTGGCAATCTTCTGCTTGGAATGGACTCATTTTAATGCTGTTCTTTCAAGGGCATGCTGGATGTACCCTGATAGCTCTTTTATAAAGAAATGTTTAAAAATAGGCTGTGTTTGCAGCATGCACAAGGCCAGAGACAAGTGGTGGTGCATGACAATGGGAGCAGATGACAATAGCATGAACCTCTGGAAACCAAAAGCTTTTAGTGATAGAGGAGAAACCTTGTTTATGAAAGGGAAACTGCATGATGGGGAGTGTTGATGGAGAGATTTCAGAAGCAATCTGGGCTAAAAATGGCCTTGATGCTCCTGTAGGGGTTCTTGGACACTGGAGTAATACAAACAATAACAAACTTCGACAGACTGCTTTAACTGATGATGTTAACTGCTGGGAATCACACGTAGCCCTTCAGTACAGAACAGTGGTGTTGTTACCAGGTGGAGTTTCTGAGCCACAAAGGGAGAATTTAAGTGGGCTAGAATGTGGGCTTTTGGGGGCCAGTTGGTGCTGTGGGGTGCAGGGAGCCCTCCCCATTCTTATCCCAATGGTGCCAGGGGTTGGCTTATCTTGGGAGCGTCTCTGTGATGGCAGAACAGGGTGGGTGGTGTTGCTCTGGCAGCCTTCTCCTGAGCTCTTGAGTCGCTGGAAGTTCCCAAGAAAGTGCTGAGCAGACATGGCATCTGGGCACTTGCTTGGGCTTAGGGAGAATGTAGAAGGGAGGATGAGAGAAAGTGAAGAACAGTGTGATTTGTAGTTGTGTAGGTTGTGCTCTCGGAGGGAGGAAGGTGACAGCAGTGCCTGGCATGTGAAGAAGTGCCGTCCTCTGTGCTTTTTCCTGCTGGCTTGTGTTATCTCTCTGACAGCAATAAAAATGAAGCATCCCTTGAATGAACTATTCAACTTGTCAAGACTTCTATCCTTGCAGAGCGTCGTGTTGTAGGGGTGGTGTTGGGGATACCAAGGCAATGGTTCACACGGGGATTTGAGCTGTTAGTGGATTTGAAGCTCCTTTACCTGTTGGGCTGTGACCTCAGGCCTGGCGTGGATCAATTTTCCTCAGAAACTTTATTTCCCTTCAGAAAAGCAGAAAGCTTATTTCAAACCCCAGGGTCAAGTGGAGTGTTTGAAGCTTGATGGTTGGTGATCTGCAAGGCTGGGGCTTCAGGCTTTGGGATTTTGACACCGGAGGGATGCATCCAGATGCATAACTGAGATAAAAGACTAAATCGTTTCCCTTGTAATGACTCGAGAGCCCAGCTGCGGAGGTGACACATAATGCAGGACCTGTGGGAATCAGGAGCTGAGCTCGATGATCCTTGTAAATCCCTTCCAACTCAAGATATTCTATGATTCTGTGATTCCGTCACCACTTGGGCTGGAGCCACACCCTACAAACCCACCGAGACCCCAAAGCCGCTCCGGGCCGCATCGCTGCCCAGGCTTCCTCAGCATCCTTGGGGTCCGCGCCCACCGGGCGCTACGGGGACGGGCGGACGCAGATGCCGCTTTGCGATCCGGGAGCGCTCGGCGCGGGGTGCCGCGGGGAGGCGGTGGGCGGCGCGGTGCTGCCGGGGGCGGCTGCGGGGCGGTGCCGGCGGTGCCTTTAAAAGCGGGCGGCGGGGGCCGAGACGGGCGCTGCCGAGCCGAGCGGGGACGAGTCGGGCCCCATGCGCCTGCCGGGCATGTCCCAGCCCTTCCTGCTGGCTCCCATCGCCGAGTGTTCCCCGGGGCCGCCCGGCGCCGAGCTGCGGCTGGCAGTGCTGGGGGCCCGCGGCGTCGGCAAGAGCGGTGAGTGCGGGCTGTCCGTCCCTCCGTCCGCCCCTGTGCTCCCTATCCCTCCGTCCTAACGCGGCCGCTCTGTTTCAGCGCTGATCGTGCGGTTCCTGACCAAGCGCTTCATCGGGGACTACGAGCCCAACACGGGCAGCCTGTACTCTCGCCTGGTGCGGCTGGACGGGGAGCAGGTGGCCGTGCACATCCAGGACACGCCGGGCTGCCTCCAGGTACGGGCGGCTCCGGCCCAGACCCGCGAGGATCGGGGAGGGGGGGGTCGAAAATCTTTGGGGGTGGGGTCACAGAGGTTCCCAGTGGTCATCCTCACTGGCCGGGATGTACGGCTCAGAACCCTTGAATTGTACAGGGTCACGAAGCCGTGTTTTGGGCAGATTTAGCTTTCAGCCCTTTTTCCTGCTACCCACTGAGCCGCACTTCGCTCAAGGGATGCCCTGCGCTGTGCTTTGCTCAGCTACGGTCCGTTCTCTGCCACTCAAGAGCTCAGCTTATGAGCGTCTGTTTCCTAAAAAGGAAACAGCTGGCCCGAGTCCCCCCAGGACACAGCTCAACCCCCTTAGCAGGGCTCTGTGCTGGGCCGGGTGCTCCCAGCCCCATTCCAAGTCCCGTGCCAAGCCCTGGCTGTGTCCCTCTACAGGTACAGGAGGACTGTGTGCAGGCACCGGACGCGCTGTTGAGGTGCATGAAGTGGGCAGAGGGCTTTCTTGTGGTCTACTCCATCACGGACCCCGGCAGCTACCAGGCGGTCCGTCCCCTCCACCAGCACATCCGTCAGCTCCACCCCGACGCCCGAATCCCCATCGTCGTGGTGGGGAACAAAGCGGACCTCCTCCACGCCAGGCAGGTGCAGGCCAAAGAGGGGCTGCAGTTGGCCAACGAACTGGGCAGCCTCTTCCTTGAGATCTCCACCAGCGAGAGCTTGCAGGGCGTCTGCGAGGTGTTCCAGTGCCTGTGCCGGGAGGTCAGCAAGCTGCAGCACGCCGAGCGCCGCCGCCCGACCGTCATCCCGCGGCCGCGCTCCCCCAACATGCAGGACCTGAAGAGACGCTTCAAGCAGGCGCTGTCGCCCAGAGTCAAATAGAGCTGCTGCCGGGGTCTAGGGGGGATGCCACAGACTTTATATTTTTGTAAGCTAGTGAATAAATAATAAAAAAAATCTTTATTTTTGTACTAATGCCAACGGTATGGAAGTAAGTATGTTGGAGCGTGCGGTTTCCTTCTCGTTCTCTTTTGTTTGTGATGGGTTATTTTTACAAAAAAAAAAAAAAAAAAAAAAAAAAAAAAAAAAAAAAAAAAAAAGAAGAAGAAAGTGCTGCATAGCAACTGAATGGAGATGGTTGGAGAAGGGGATTTGCATTTGCCGGGAGGTTTGGTTCTGCTCTCTTGTGGGCTGGGGTTTGCTGCTGTACTCTGCTCAAGTGAGTTCTTTAGGCATTGATTTCCTGCTTGTAAAATGGGCATGGTGCTGATGTAGCACTCATATAAAACGCTCAGCCAGCTTTAGGAGGAAAAAGGAAAAGCAAAAAAAAGCCATATTAAACATGAAAAGATAAGACTGTCTGTAATAATTCCAGTTACCATCTTTCCTCCTCCTTGCACCTACAATCAGCTGAGCTGAATGACATGCACTTAGCAGCATGCTGGCTTCTGATCTGCTGCATTGTAGACCCATCCCACAGTGCCCCAGGCCCCAGTGCTGAGCAGGAGGGGCTCTGCCACACGTTGCCATGGGATGAAGATGAGCAATCCGCAATGGAGGTGTGTGTGGGACTGCTGCTGCTTTCTCTGGAGAAATGCAATTGGGGGGACTGGTGTGTGGGCTCCATTAGAGAAAATAGCTCATTTAGAGGGAATCACATCTCTATCCTCTCCAGGGCCATTTCCTAGCCATTTGGAAACAGGTCAGACTATATACTCTGATTTTACGTAAGCCCTACACCAATCAGAGTGTTTTTCAGTAACAGTTTGCTGGCTGTCTAAGCACAGAACGTGGGCTTTGCATTTCAAATGTGCCTCTGAAGTATGTGTGATGTGTTGGTAAAAATAAAACTGTTCCATGCTGAGTGGAAAATGTGGAAGTGGAGCAATCCGTGCAGGGGAAGGCTTGCTGGGCATACACAGAGAACTCTGCAAAGGGGTTGATCACCCCACACCCTTCCCAGGGCATGTGTGCAATATGGGCCCTACAAAGGAAACAGGAGGGCTGAAGGGAGGCAGCAGGGTTAGACCTAAACTGGGAATGGCAAGTGAAAAGCACGGTGACAGCCTGGACGAGTGAAAGTACTTCTTGGAATACACTGGAAAGATTTATTCACCATAACATGTGCTCTGCCAGGTCCCGGGCTCTGACCTGGGGGCTTGGAAGTAGCAGGGTATGTGCTTAGTGGGAAAGACACTGCCTTAGTGGGGCTGGTGACAATGCACAGGACACACATTGACAGGGAAATCTGAAGGGGAACTTCACTGTCTTGAAACTGGAGGAATATCTAAGTGTCTGTACAATATGCTAAGTCTTGGTGTTGTCTGAGGACTTGCCTCTCACTGCAGTTGTCCAAGAGTGAGGAAGAGCAATGGGCACTGACCTTGGTGTCTGTTGCTCCTAAGAGCTGGGGATGTGGTCGTGGTACTGAGGGCAGCTTGGTCAGGAGGCAGCCGCTTTCCCAGCCCTTGTGGCTTCAGGAAAATGGCAGGGCATGGCCTGGCCTTTCTTTGTGATCAGAGGGAAGGATGAATCTCTCTCTTTCCTCCCACTGCCTCCGCAATGGAGCAGAATCACAGCAATTTCCCCCAATAGGAAGGATGAGTGGGTTTTCAGAAGTGGAATCATGCACTATTATGGCTGCTACTACATCAGCATCTCCACCTGTCAGGCTATTTTGTCTAGATATCTCCCAGAAATTAAATCATCCAGCAATGCTTTAAGACTTCACAAATTTTAGAATAGCTGATGCCACCAACCTGCTCTGCGTGATTCCATTCAGGAGCCACAAATCCCAAAGTGATGCTACATACATGTAGCATCATGGAGGTTCCCCTTTCCTTCTGCCCTGGTTCAGCAATCTGGACCCAAGCTGTTCCTCACTGCCTCTTGGCACATTTGGTGTTCAGTGCTGCACATTCATACTGTGTTTCTGTGGTGTGTTTTGATGAGGGACCATGGATGAGAAGGACCACAGGCAAGAAGGACCACTCTGACCCTATAGGCAAGAGCAGAGTACCAGCTTTGGCTGAGGAGCAGAAATGGCCAAGGCTTGTATGGACCATTCAGCAGAGATATGTCCAGAATGACAGTCCCAAAAAGTTGGTTACGAGTTAGAGCACAGCTCACAAAATAGCAGATCAGCTTCAGTTTTGGATAATTGGTGTCAATTCAGGCTTCCAAAAAGCCCCACTGATTCTCAGCCTTGCTCTTAATCCGCTTTCCTCTCTCCATGTAGCTAAGAAAAACAAGGGGGGGGAGAAACTGATTTCTTTTTATTGAAAACGGTTTTGAGATAACTGGTCTATGATTTTTTCTCACCAGATTCATTGCTTATTGCTCCTGACTGAAAGAAGCAGGATCAGATATCTAAGTACATATCGTGGCTTGCTATGCTGGTGCATATTGTGGAGCACAAGCAGCTATATTCCATTTTACCACACTAAAAAAGAAGGTACAGACAAAAAAGAAGGTATAGAAACTGAGTACCTGCCACACTGACCAGCAATATTTCATTTACAGCTGAAAAGCAATGTAGAAAAGTTGGCACAATAATTGCAGCACTCTCTGGACCAATGATAACAATCCATAAGAGACAGAGGCCTCACGGTGTGTGATGCTGTGAACTGCTGCAGCCCCCAGCATCCCCTGTCCTTTGTATTTGGGGCAAAGGGCTTTGCTCACAGGCCTGGGCTTGGTGAACAGTGTTTCACCCTTGATCTGTGCTCAACACTCCCATTAATATGTATCTGTCCAGGAAATTGCACAAGGTTATTTAATAGTTCAGCCCACGTTACTGGGAAGTGGTAATAAATTCTTCAAGCTAGAATATTTCTCTTGTGAGATATTTGGCTCTTTTCCCATTACTGAAAACATCCTTTGCTCGGGTTGCAAATGGTCATGGTAAACATTGCATCTCCTCTCACAGTGTTAAGCCAGTATCAGCAAATATTGCTGCTCAGCTCAGCTCAGCTATGGGAAGAGGAAGCCGAGCCCTGCTTGTTAGGTGGATCACAGCACCCTTCCTGCAGCTGATATCCCCTGTCCCACCACAAACAAACCCCACATCAGGACCACAAAATGTCCTGCCTATTGCAAAGCCTTCCAGAAGCCTTTAGGAAAAGGTTTCAGCTGAACCATGCTCAGCAGGCAGATTTGCCACACACATCTTTTCTAAAATGAAGACTTAAGGATAGATCCTTAATTCCGGGAGGCAGAACTGGCAAGAGCCCAAGGAATGCAGATATGATGGAGAAATCACAGCAACAGCAGCTCTGCATTGGCAATCCCTAGGATTTGCAGCAGCTGGGGATGTGTTGCAGGCACCTCAGAACGGATGTGATCAGGCTGGTTTGGGTGAAAGTGGGTGGGTTGCTTTCAGCTGCTGGGAGAAAAAGACCTGCTAAAGGACTGTTCTGTGGTTTTCATGCAACAAAAATAAAGGCTCGGGCTTTTATTTAGTGTGAGACTGAGATAGAGTGCCTTCTCTGTGCAAGGGGCTTCCCAGCTCTTGGCTGTGTTGTGTTGTTAAGGACAGCTTTGAGACACAACTGGTGCTTCTGGGGTGAGCCCAGGCAAGTGGGTTTGGCTGCATTTTCACTGAAATAGGAACCAGCAAGTGCAGACCTTATTTCTTCTTAAAAGGCAATATAAAAGGTCAGCTTTGGAGATTTGATATTTTTTCCAGCACAGAGCAAATGGATGCAGATGGAGGATAACCCCTGGAGTACCTCTAATACTAAAATAGGATGTGCCTGTCTCATGTCAGTGATCTTGGCATAGAAGAGCCCACTGAGATTTATGGGCTTTTGGTAGGAGGCAGGGGCTGGTGCTAATTTGGGCTTGTACCTTGAAGATAAAATATGCATCTGGTTGTTGAGATGCTTGCTAATTTTAACTCCGGTTCTGAATAACGGAATAGTATTATTAGTCTGATGTAAAACTGCCCATATTTTATATGCAAAATTGCTGTCTCTGTAGTGAAAGAGTCTGCTTTGATTTGCCCAGATACTAAGGAACAGCAGACAATAAATATGCATGCAATTAGGCTAATTTCAATAAATAAATAGAGGTATTGCCTAATATATCTAAAATTCCAAGAAGCCATGCATAATATGCAGTGAATTGTTTTCCACATCCTTTGATTGTTTCAGGGATCTCTGAGCAAGCTTGCTTAGAAGATGTTAGAGTCCATTTACTTTTGTTAATGGGAGGCTCAGATACAAAAGCTGGTGAAATAGAAGCAAGATCTGAAGCAGAACTGAGTCATTTTAACCTGGGTAATGAGCTGTCTTGCTGCCTGCATCATCCTCTTGCATGGTGAGGGGAAAACACTGCAGGAAATTGGCACTTCCATGCACATAACACTGCATTCCACCCTTTGCTTTTTGTGCCCTCCCTTGTCTTTACCATCCTGTTAATTCAGTCAGCAGATCCCAAGTTTCTCAAGGCCCTTCTGGAGTGAAGCTCTGCCATCTCTGCCAAGTGGAGAATGGAACTCATCGCTTCTAATCTGTTACCATCTATAAATGTGCTGAAAGTGTCCTCTGTGTCACCAGCTTGGTGACTGATGGAAATACTGAACAATATCAGCTCTTGTGTCATTCCCTGGGGTCCTCTGTTCATTACTGGCAGCCAGATGGCCCATCACAACATTGGTTATTATTCTTTGACCTAAAGGTCCATCTGATGTTCCGTTTATCTAACAGTTTATTCATCCAACCTATACTTACTGAGTTTTTACAAAGCGTCCAGTTGTCCAAGCTGTCCTTGTGAGCTTCTGAAGATGGCCAGCAGCCATATAGCCACATCAGCATCCTTTGGTGAATTCCATCTTGTCCCATGGATGTGAATAACTTGTGGCTTCTCTTGGTAGACCCTCACTTGTTGCTCCTGCTGTTTGTCATCGCTTTCCTTCACAAATCATTTTGGACACATGAAGAGCCTTTGCCAATGAAAACTTATGCAAGAAGGGCATTGAATACTCTGACCTTTTGCTTGTCATCTGCCATTGGGTTGTCTCTCCTACACATCAGTAGACCTACAGTTTCTCCAAAATGCCTCTTGCTGCTGGCATGTATAACATCCCTTTATATTTCCCTTTGTCCCCACCAGTCTTAGCTCCAAATGGGCTGTGGCCTTCCTGATTTCATCCCAGAATGAATAAACAACGTTTGCATGCCCCTTTTTGTTGCTTTCCCATAATTCTGTTTGCTGTAAACTTGTTCTGTGCTTCAATTCACAACAAGCAAACAAGGGCACTGTCTTCTCATGAGTGCTCATTTTCACACACACACACAACCTGCTTTCAGCCATGGTTACTATTATCTGGCCTCCCAAGCCTTCAGATGGGCTTATCTGTCAGCTCAGATCCTATCTCATTTGTGAGAGCCACAAGCTTAATGCTCCTACCTTCAGGCATTTTTGCACCTCAGCTTCTCCCTCTGAGGCTTGTCATCCCTTCTTTACATTTAAGCTGCAGCACAGGGGTTTAGGCTGAGGATTTGGAAATATTCTTGATGAGAATAAAAAAGTTAACTATGGAAGAGGATTCCAGCATTCCCATAAGATCTCACCCTCCAGAATTTTAAGGCTAGTCTAGAAATGCATACCAATAAACAAAGAAACAAGCAAGCAAGAAAAAATAAAAGGTGTCAAAAATAGCTGTTCTGAAGCTGACAAAGCTGGATGAATTCCTGAGTGCTACTCAGACCTAATTTTCTGATCTCTTCTTTGTACTGCCTACTTTGTTCATCTGTGTGTCTCTACCCCTTTCAACTCCTTTCTCCAAGGCCAGGTCCCCAGGAGCCTTCCCCAGATCTCCCATTTTTCATATCCTCTCTCTGCCCAATAGGGGAGCTGCTCTGGGGTGAGTCAGCCTGCTATACAGAGCTGCCTCAGGTCCCCATTGCATCTTCAAGTGTCACCATCACACAAGGGGAAGAGCTACCTCCACCTTCAGTACCACCTTTCTCTTCCTGGAAAGCAGCAGCACTTAGTGGCTCTTCACCAAGAAAAACAGTGACATCTAATCAGATTTGGGAGAGCATCCCAGGTCTGAAAGACTCTATACTATAAGCATATAGTGGCACTGTAAGCATAAGTATAAACAAGCTGGCATGTACACCTCACTACCTCTCTTCCCAAGCCCACCTGCAGTTCAGGTCTGGCAGCCAAGAATCTGGATGCTCACTGAGACCTCAAGTCATGCATGTGGCAATTGTATCTGCCCCACTTAACCGAGGCCAGATGTGGTAAGTGCAAAACAAACCCCAAAAGCTCCACACCTTCTAACATTCCTTGGTGACCCTGTGCAACCTCCAACTTCACTGCACTTCTACAGTGGTTTCTGGAAGTGTTAAAATGTGGGGATTCTATGCTTTGATTTAGTTCCCAGTGAAAACTCTGAATTTGCTATAAAACCATGGGTAAGGTGGGATCTCATTTTTGGCTGGTATTTTGCTCACTACAAAGTGTGAGAGAAAGATGATGTCTCTATCTTTGGGTGAATGTTGTACATATATAGGGATGCAGTCAAACAAGGAAGTTACAGACCTTATGACATAACTTGTTGTATAATAGTGTATAGCACTTACACAGCATTTAAAACTGGTAAATGTGGAGAGGCCTCCTGCAGTTTGTCAGCACCTGTTTTTGTCCCAGAGAAACTCTGGGGCAGCAAACTCCTGGCAGAAATCTTGCCCAAAATGAAAGGAAACTCAGAAGCCCTGTATTTTTTCCTTTCTGTTCCTGGCCATAATCTCTGCATAATTTATCTGCCAGCCAGCTGCCTGAGAGATTTATTACTGACAGACATTTGCAGTGTCTCTCCTGCCCGAATAGTGAAAATGTGCATCCACTGCTGCCTGCTCTCAGGAAAATACAGTTTTCCTCAATACAAAGCTTCCACAAAGGCAAGCCAGATTTCCTTCCTCATTCATCACTCTAAATTATTTCTAACATCATATATTTTTGTGTTCCCAGTGTAAGTCTCGTTGGTGTGACTTTTACTTAAGAACACTGCCTGCTTGAGATGAATCTCTGCTGTCATTCAAGGAACATTTCTAGCCTTCATGCTTGAAAAGATAAGTGATGAGCTGTGATCTAATGTGACCCCAAGGCTCAGAGAATGAGAAGGCATCCTTCAGCACCACAGCTTATTTTTCAAATCGTACGATTTTTAAACCATTCCACTGATGAGAAGGCAGAGGTCTGAAAGAGAGAAGATGGCTCGTGGTGATTTTCTCCTTTCGCAGCATTTCTGTACATAAAGGAAAGGCCCATGGATCACCGAGTCCAACCTCTGGCTCCAAAGAGCACTACCCCAAATCCAGTCCCTGTGTCTGAGAGTGCTGTCCAAATCATCCTTGAGCTCCAGCACTTGGGGCTGTGCCCACTGCCCTGAGCAGGCTGTTCCATGCCCACCGCCCTCTGGTGCAGACCCTTTCCCTCAACCCCAGCTGCCCCTCCCCAAGCTACATGCACTCAGATGTACCTCCCCAGATACAGAACCCAGCATTTTCTCCCATTAAATTGCACATCTTTGGTGATCACCCAGCACCCTGATACACCAGCATCTGTAAGGCCTCTGTAAGGCCTTTCTAATCAGCAGCTTTGTGGTGCAGCAGCTTCAGGTTACAAAAGGGTAAGCAAGGAATTCAGGAAGCTTTTCCTGACCTGATCCTGATCAAGAAGGGTGAGCAGTGCTGCATGCTCCTCACTTTGCTAGTGATGACCCAGAGGAGGAGGTGGAGGCTGGAAAGGCAATGAGACAGGCCAAGGTTGGTCCTGGCATCCTCCCCATTGAGAAATCTCAGCAGAGACATGCAATAATTTCTGCTGTGCTTTGGGAAAGGAATGGCTGGTTACATCACCCTGCTTGTTTTCCTGTTGCACTTCTCCAGGATTACTGAGATGCTTGATTCATCCCTTATGCTCAGAGCAAATGTTGCTCACTGAGGACTTCAGCAGCTTTGTTCAGTCTTCCTGGGGTTGTGCTTGGATGCTTGAGCAAACTACTACTAGCAGCATCTATGATCTGAATCGGGCTCTTGACACTATCCATCAAAACATGGCAGAGGTCTGCACTCTATTGGGAGAGCCAGAAGCAGCCAAAGAAGGAAACCTGCAGGAAGAAGAAACCTTGTGAGCACGAGCCTTGGCTTGGTGGAATGTGAGCAGTAGTCCTGTTTCTAAAATCACCTCAATGAGCACCACAGGGATCTGTGACATGGGAGCAGCCAGGAGAGGCTCTTACACCAGAGCTAGCAGGATAAAGCCTCAACAGAAATTGGTAATGCTCGGTAAGTCTTATGAAGGCTGCTCCGAAAGTGTTGCCTACTATTTAATGATTTTGGAACACAATATCAGAGATGGATGTTTCTGGTATGGACACAGAGCTTGAACCTTTCTGCCTACATTCCATTAAATTTTGTTGCTGTGCAAAATATGGCAGCAGACGGGCAGTCTTAGTAATACATTTCTTTGTGTGATATTGTTGTTTTAAAAGTATGCACAACACTTTCTCATGAACTTTCCACCAAGCAGAGGCACTGGCTCTAGGCCTGCTGAAAATAAAACTCTGGTGCCCACAGAGGGCTGCAGGACCTCACCTTGTTCCTGTGTCCTTCCCCAGCGTGAGCTTATTAGGGTGGGACGCTAATGGCTTTTCTTCCTGGAAAAGGAGATGAATGAGATCAGCAGGTAATTGGGTTTGACCCTGCTGTGGTAGCCCATTGGTGCCTGGCCACAGTGGAAAGCAAAGTGCCTGTCTCGTCACCCCTCCCTTACTCTTCCTATGCAAAGGCATTGGAGAAGGCAGTGTCTAGAAGCCTCCATGACTGCACAGGGTCATCAGGGCATCCTCCATGAGGCCACAGTTGCTCAGTTGGGATGTGTGGGTTTAGTGAGTGCCAGCTTCCCTTGGACCTTCCAGTTCTGGCCTGCACATCTCCCAGTACAGTCTGTAAGTGCCGGCTGATATTTATTTCTTCCTTCAGAAGCATTAGACAGCCTTCAGTAAGATTCATAAACCTCGTGAGTGCTTGACCCTTCCTCCAGAGGCATCCCTGACACATGGCTGCTACTTATTTTTGTCAGGGCAGGGTTACATGCCTGTGGAGACCCAACTTTCCCTTTTCTATCTGGAGCGCCTGCAAGCCCCCACATCCCAGCTGCTTCACTTTGCCCTCCAGAAATTTCTACGGGTCAGGTGAGGAGAGAATATGAGTAACTTGTTGGGTTAACTTTCATCTTCTCCTGGATTGCTTTGTGGGCACCAATCAAGATGCAGCTGGATAGAGGGTTTTTGGTGCTCAGGGTTTCAGAAGCGTGACTGCAAATGCTTGGTTGTACAGCTGAGCCAGTGAAGCTGGGAGAGAGAGTGGTCTAAGCTGGGAAATGCTGCTGTGGGCCATTTCACTACTGCTTCCCAGCAGAGGCAAACATCACTTGTCTTTTAGCCTGATTTCTTTATTCATCTGCCCACCATAGGAGCCCTGCCAGGACATCACATAGGATGAGTGGTTTGAGGAAAATCTTCAGTTCCGGAGCTCCTCTGTGCTGTCCTCTGCTGAATCACTCGCTGCCAAGAGCAAGTGCTGATGATGGCATCAGTGACCACAGCTATGGGGGTGTGCTCAGTTCCTGGCACTTTCCATCCTCGGCATTGCATCCTTACACATGCATTGGGGGAGGCTGCTTGGCACAAACATTTTCCACTTAAAGCAGTGAAACAGACTCTTGACGACATCACTTGTCAAGCAGCTGCAGATAAACGGAGCTTTTTGTTGCTGTTTTCAAAAAGCAGTGCCACACATTGTTTTCCTCTCATCACACCCCAGCACACCCCATACGGGCACTGCATTCAGTGCTGTGGGACCGAGGGTGCCAGCACAGGGTTTTGTGCTCAGAGCTGTCACAAACATACCATGTGTTAATGTGGGTAATAACGTAGTTGATATGCCCATATACCCACACACTGCTGGAGGATTTGGCTTCTTTCCTCCCTTCTTTCCTCCTAAGCAGTCGAGCAACTGGAAGAATTGTTCAACCTGCCCCTGTCTGCTGCTGTTTCCAAGCAAAATCTCCCAAACCTCCAAACAACCCATAGGAAGAGTAATTAAAGGAGTAGATCAAGGGGCTCTGGGGAAGGTGCTGCTCATAGCATTTATCTTATGTTTGTTGAGTTTCTGACGTTCCTAAATGGATGTTTTGCCTTTCCAACATCCAGTCAACTCTGGAGCTGGCAAAATCGGAGCAAGTACCTTTCAAACCTGTAGGGAATTGCTGTGGTCACCCAGCAGGGCTCCGCTTCCCTGCCTGCTTGGCTGAGAAGCTGGACCCTGAGCTATAATGCAGAGCAATGCCTTCACCCTAGAGATCACGACGCACTCCGCAGAGCTGTGCTCTGATGGCACTGCATCATTTCTAAAATTTGTTCTCTGAAAAAGCAGAAAATCTTACACTTCTCAAGCCTTTTGAGAAGCATAATTTTGCTGAATTGCGGTACCTGACCTTTACAAAGCACAGAAAGTTGCACAGGAGATAAGTGCTACTATGAAGACCTAAGTTCCAAAATGAAAGTTTTATTACAAATATATTTTTGTGTCTTCTGCAAAGATTTATATTTGTATAGACAAAGATAAGTTTAAGGTTACGCTTAATGTGCTTTCTCATTTTTTATTATTTTCAGATTACTCCCACATGCAGCCTGATAGCTGGGCTGTGTCTTCTTGCAGTCACTGACATCATGAACATGAACACCTCTGTTGTGTTCACAGCTGTACGTAAAAGTGAACAAGAAAGTCAGTTTGTCACAAAGAGAATGTCAGAGCATGGATACACAGGTCAGCTTTGCTTTTCTTTTCCTTTTTTAATAGCCTTTATTTTTTGGAAACAGTAAAGAACAAAGTTATTATGACTCTTTCATGAGACTGCCAGTAAAAATTAACTGATTACAGTTAAGAATTAGATCCAAGAAAAATCTTTAAAACCATGAAGTATATACCTATTTTCATGCTATTGCTCATTTCAGAAGAGCCTGCTGAGCAGGGCACTCTCTGAGGCACCCTGAAGGAGAGAAGTATTACTTAATGCACACCAAGATGACAGAAAATGCTTTAAATGTATAGCTTGGTGGGTTTTGTGTGTGATTTTTTTTGGTGTTTTTTTTTTTGTGGATTTTTTTTTAGAACAACTGAATCTTCATTGATTTTTCTGGGGATCGAAGCTGAACATACATAACTGAAAAGAATAGCCCCAGGGAGAGCAGAAAAAAGAAAGACATGACACTTTACATTGATTTAGCCATTATGTTGTACTGGACAAATGGAATATAGCAAGAAAAGCCATTACACAGTTGCTCCCAAAGGTGGCTTTGATATTTACAAGTATTTGCACACAATTACAGCTTTAAGTACAATATCTCTGCCCTTCCCTCTTCACCTTTTAAGCCATAAAATTACACGCTGCTTCTTAGTCATCCAAAGTATGTCACAGAGGTGGGCAAAGCATCACTGCTCTCCTTTTTATAGTGGAAGTACAAAAAGGATGGAGTGGGGAAAAAAAAGAAAACCTAAGTAGATGATACAAAAAAAACAAAAAAAAAGAAAAAAAGAAGGCAGAGGGCTTTTTCCACCCAGAAGAGTTGCTCATCCTGGTTATACTGGCTGCTGGGAGCTAAACCTTCCAAAAACCCTCCAAGTCCCCGTTCCTGAGGAACACACTGAAGACAGTGCCTGAGGCTCTGAAGAAGGGATTAGGGTTTGAACAGGGTTTGTCACTTCCAGCTCTGCATTTTGGGCACTGGAGCCTGACAAAATCAGCTCGCTGCTGAAAAATCTCTTGTGAACAGAAGAAAATATTACGCGAGGATTACTTAAGATCCATCCAATGGTTTTAGAGAATTCACATCGACTGTTTCTCATCTTACTCCTCCTTCCCAGTGGAGAAGGGATGAACGCCATTGACTTTGGCTTGATAAAACCTAACCCCAGCCCTCTCCCCTGACGCAGCTCTATGCCTTTCCCAGAGCTCAGCGCTGCCCTCCGCTCCCCGTGAGGAGCTGCAGCTGCCATCAGGCTCCCCTCAGCCTGCCCTGCTCTGGGCTGAGCACACCAGGGCTTCAGCTGCTTCTCACACACCTTGCCCTCCAGAGCCTTCTCCATCTCTGTAGCCTCTTCTCTTTCCTGGACACCTTCTTGGGTTTAACAAAACAGGAGCTCCTGTGGCCCACCTTTCTGCTTCGCTCTGGGGTGTGTGGCAAGGGCCCAAGTGCTGCTGCCTCCTGCTCAGGTCTGCCTTTGCTCAGGGCAAGCTGAGTGATGGTGAAGGCATGCAGTGTGCACAGTCCTGCTGCAAAAGGAGCTGTCTGGGTGAAGAGCTGTGGGGAACATCTCTGGGGCACCCTGGACTTTGAGGAGACAGAGTTGTAGGGCTGTGCATTACCAAGCTGTTGCTCCTCTCTATCTTAGTCATGGAGCCCTGTTTCAGATGGACCTCTGTGCTATGAAGGCTTCACTCATGCTGTAGTATTTTTCTTTTCCAAGTGGCTTCTGTGTTTCCTCTCCATTACTGTGCTGTGGCAAGATCTTGATTGTGGGGAGCTAAAATGGCACTATTTCACTGTTTGCTAACAACTCCAGTGTTTGGGAGGCAGTCGTACAATTACTCTCTCTATTTTACTGATAGCAAAGCAAAGCCAGTAATTGCTTTGGCTGACTTGGCCTGGTTTGTTGACAGCCTCTGAATTTGGAGAGGCCTCTAATCTTTAAGTAATGTTCTGAGTTTGACAGACTCTTTTCCTGGGCTTCATCCTCCATCCACCGCTGCTGAGCTGCACCACTCCTCACACATCACCTCAGGAGGAGTCCCAGCGACTCTTGGTGAGGTTTGGATCTCGGCTTCTCTAGCACACCTCTGTCCATGCGATTTCATTTCTTTTCATTTTTGTTCTGTAACTAAGTGTAATTTTCAATGAATATCTGTTCGTGTATAAAACAATAACCTACCTCATAAACAGTTTCCAGTTTAATTATCCGTGTTTGTGTGGGAGTGTTTTCTTTTCCTCTGGCAAAGTGTCCTTATAAGGAGTAATAACACTGAAGAATCTGTTAGAGAAAACTGTTTACCGAAGCTTTACTATTTCACAGATTTTGCTGTAGAATCATTTACGCAAAGCTGTGAGTCACAAGCTGAAGTTCAGTGTCTGAAATTGCTGGCAGAGTGAATGAATTTTGTGCATCACAAAGAGATCAGTAATCTGCATGCATTACAGTCAATTCATAATTGCTTTAAAACCACATGGCAAATGATTATAATTAGGACAAGGGCTGTTAAAATCAAGAACAAAAGGAGGCCAGAAGCTGGAGTTCTTTGCTGCCTTTCTCCTTGAAGGTTTGTAAAAGACATCCTAAATCATAACTGGAAAACGCAATTTAAATCATCAGTGACCCTCCCAAGCCACTTCAATGTTGGTGAATTTGGCCAGAATGTCTCCAAAGTGCAACAGTTACTCACAGTACCATGTCACAGGGACCTGGGCAAGAAGACCCAAAATAGATAGGTCTTGACAGTAGTAATGTCATTGCCCTGCCTAGATGGCTGAGCCTACCTAGTAAATTGAAATGACCCCTGCCTGCAGCTGCTCTTTGTGTCCAGGGCCAGCAGTATCTGCTGGTACCAACCTTCATTTAAGAGATCCTGTTTCCAGGAGCAAAGAAGAGGGCTGTCTGCATGTGATGAACATCTCTGTGGGTGAAAGATGCCCTGGGGAAGTTTATGTCACTTTTGAAAGAGGCGGCAATCCATCAGCTAAGGGGCTACAAAGAACAGAACAGGATGAAAATCTTGAAAAGAGGGATTTTTGTGGTAATAGGCTGAAAGCAAGCAACCCCCGGCGGTACAGGCAGTGACTGAGCTAGAAAGCTGTCAGAGCAAAGATGAGTTTGTAAGTGAGACTTAAGTGCAAGCTATGGCTGTTGCCTGTGGAAATCTGTGCTTTCTCCATACTATGGGCAGAGCAGCAGTGCCCATGTGAGCTCCCCCACGGGAGAAAGAAACTTTCTGAAGATGGCTGTGCGCAGAAGGATGCTGACTGCAGCGTGCGTAGGCATAACTGAATCAAAGAGGTGAACTCAGCCAGTTTGTGGCAGCTGGTACAGATCATTATTTAACTGAATCAGAGCACAGCAAATACTTCCTATCCTGTAAAACCAGATGAGCCTGAAAAAAAATCTATCTTGATTTTGTTATCGAGATGTTGTATTTCCATTTCACTTGAGGATTTTTTGGAAGGTTCTTTTTGACAAGGCCAGCTGTTGTGCCCAGCCTACTCTCTCACCTTTTTGGTTAACCCTAACAGGAATGTTCACTTTGTTGTGGGCATGGTTTGATGATGTCAACCCAGGGAGTGAGACTACAGGAATGGAAGCATTGATCCCTGTGTTGGTCTATGCAGTAACACTGCTTTGCATCTGAGGAATGCAAGGGCTCAGGCTTCCTGACTTTGATCTACTCTTTAACACAACTTCCATCACAAAAAAACCCAAACAAACAAAAAAAACACTGAGGGAGGGCCAGTAATTTCTCCTCACAGGTGAGACAGAAGCCACACGAACAAACTATTGCTGTTACTGCCAGGAAGTCCTGAGTCTGCCAGATGGGGGGCTGCTGAAGACCCTCCAACAAGGGAATTTTTTCTTTTCCAGTGACTCCTGGAAGACACAGCAACCTCTCTTCCCTGATAGTCTGCAGTTCACACGAGAATTGCCGTAAGGCCTTCTGGATCATTCTGACTTCTTGCTCTCTGTAAACCAGAGAAGACAACAATCCTGCCAAGATTTCCCTTCCTTCTGCCTTACAGGAATGGCTAATTTGTGCCTGCACGAGGAGGAGGCCCTTCTTTTCCTAGAATTAAGAATATTCAGGTGTTTTGGATGATTTAAAATCTCCCTGAATAACAGAAGGAGTAACATATCAGGGCCTGAAAGCATAGTAACTAATATAATCAAGCATGTCATTGTGCATTATAGTCCAGATTTTACCTCCTGTCAGCCATAAAAGAGCTAGAGAAAAGGAACTTCAGTAGGACCAGTACATTTTCACTGATACCAAATCTAGACAACAGAAGATCCGGGATGATGCTTTTCAAGACACAGTTCTCAGTGCAGCTGTTTCCAAGATATGAAGTGTTTGGAGTGATGCCCAGAGGTCACTGTGCCTGTGTTCTGACACAGCTCAGCAGCAGTGAGGGCATACAGTGTGGTGACTATGGAGTCAATGCTATCTAGGAAGAAGTTCTGTCAATCACCGATGTGAAACCAGATGTTTCTAGCTTCCACATGTGGCTGGCTGGCTGACCAAGCAACAAATTCTATTCATCTACTGGAATAAGAGTGTTTGGCATACAGCTGTCTCTTCCAGCATAGCAAGGAAGAAGCCTGTTGTGTCTCAATTAAATGGTTAAGTGCAGGATAAGGCCAAGGAATCCACAGAACTGAGATCAAAACCACTAAGTGCAAAGAGAAGCTATGGATTCTGGGTGCTTCAAAGCTGTGCATTTCATTTCCCTAAATAAATCTAAAACAATCTGGCTCTAAGTTTATTCTTTGCATACATACTATGCTACACAAAATCTTTGAGCACAAAGCCAGAAGGGTCCTATATAAGGCTCCAGGAAGTGCATCCTCTTGGCTGACTCACGAGCTGCGTAGTGGGCTCAAATGTGAGTAGCCATAAAGAAGATCCATGGCTCTGAAGTTGTTCAAAGGCATATCCTAGAGATTTGACACTGGGTTGCTCATTTTTGGGATTGTGTGGTTATCATTTAAGAGGAGAAAGAGTGGCTGGGAAGGCTTTTCCCATTTGTGGCCTTATCAAATTCCTTATATGTCTTTCTTAAGCCTCTCTTGCAAGCCAACCATTTTGTTATAGCTCTGGCACTTATTTCTTCTCTTTTCCTCAGGTCTGCGAGGAGATTAGTCTCCAGTGAGGTGTGCTAGTTTTGTAAGAGGCAAACTATAGTCTATGGCAACATTAATTCAAAACTCACAGTCTTTTACAGGCTCTACTCATGGAGTGGATATACCAAAAACCAGCAAAAGAGGCACAGGTGATGGGTTATATCATGGTACCTATAACAGGATTTAAAGACAGGTACTCATGAAGGCCAGCCGTGTTTCCAGTATGCATTTGGAGCCACTGGACTTTTCTTTTAGAAAACTAATAGTTACTATTAATGAATGTATCTACATCTTGCATGGCAGCAGCTTAGTAAAAGTTCATTGGAGGTTCTTATGACCTCAGCTGCATCCTTCATGTTAGATAAGTGTAGCTTAAACAAACTGTGGCTGGGTGTATGATTGTCCAGGGGGATACTAAGGTGGCAATGGGCTGAGGAACAGGGAAGAAAGGAAGCAGCAATAAATGCTATAGAGAACTTTCCATGAGTACTTCAGCAGCTGAACCTTTAAGACTGAGTTTGTCTTTGTTCTCTGACTTCCTCACAAGACAGGAGAAAATAGCTACGAAAATAAAAGCCCCAGAGAAGCCAGACTACAAGAGGTCTAATGCTGCCTGTAGGAAAACACTGGACATCAAAGTGCAGTTGGCTTCTTATCGACAGAGAGAAGCTGACATGTCAGACTTCATATGAATGATTGACAAGGATCACATCTCATGGGTAAGTTGTCGTGTGGATATTACTAGTGCTTCTTGAAACTTGGCATGAAAAAGAAGTTTCTTCCAGGATATCAATTCTTATCCATCTAGTGGGACAGACAGAGGGAAATTCCTGTCCAGGGCATCTTCAGTTGTGGGGGAGGATGCAGGCCAGTTGTTTATTCAATGGGCATGTCATTAGAAAAGTCACACAACTGAAATAGCTGTGTCATCTGTTGGACTTATGCAGACTTACCATTAACTTTTCTGTCTTCTGTCAACAAGCTTTCCATCTCACATACCAACACAGTTCACATGCTGTATAGATTTATTGAATTTCTCTCAGTTAGAGACTACCCAGCTTCATTTGTTTTAGCTTGAGGTTTTTCTTGGGTGGTGAAGGCGCAGTTTTCTGCATTTTTAAAGAATGTTTAAGCAATTTCCAGAAAATAGATACTGGTCAGGACATGCTCCAGTTTTACCTAAATGATCCTTAAGAAATAGGCAGCAAATGTTTTAAGATAGAAAATCGCAGTGTTTCACAGTCTGAATTCTGTTTATTTAAAGAATGGACATGATACGTCCATTGTGAGCATAATCATAAATAAACTGGATGCATTTGCTATGACACTTTTATCTGGAACTCTTCTGGAGTTTGTTTTCTTTGGAGCGCAGTGCTAGCTGAAGACCCAAAAGTTGACCTTCATAATTCATTAATCATCGCAAACATCTTCCTTGAGGGGAAAAAAATATGTAAGGCATGTGCAGTGCTGTGAGGGCGCCTTGCTTCAGAGGAGATCTGAGGGTTTGGGATCTGAGCCAGAGGATGTTTTTTTTCTTAAAGTGGCCCATCCAGCCCCTGTGCATGGCCGATCCACCTAGCCGTTGTATGCGTGGCTGTTTCTCCTCCACTCTTCACACTCCACCCCACCTGACAACTCCTCGCCTCTCAGCAGATCATATGAAATGTAGGGGGTGGTGGCTTGAACTGTCACTCCACCTATGGCTTCACACTAACTCTCTTACTGTCATCATAGACAGTTTCCAGCACATTTCTTTATGGGCAGCCTTTTGGTCTCTGGCTGCATCTGTGCAAGTAAACTAGCCAGGGACAAGATGTGAGCTTTGACCACAGCATGTAGCTGTACTGATTAGATGCTTATCAACACATTCCCTGCATGGTTTTGGACTCTGGCAGCTACTTTTCTATGCAGTGAATTTCTAGGCACAGTTAAGGAACAGTGGAGACCAAGGACTATTCCCAGTAGACCCAAAGGATGCATAGACCCAACAAATGGTAGGATCTACACTTCAGTTGTGGGTGAGTTCACGTTAGCCAAGTAGATGCAAGCTGTGCTGTGCCACTTGCACTCAAAGGCTAAAGGCGATGCTCTGAACGTGTTCAGTTAACACATTAGGTTGCAGTCACTGGGGTCCGTTCTTCTTCTGTGCTCTCCTCACACTGGGTTTCTCTAAAGACAGAGAAAACCTGTTACAGAGAAAACCTGTTCTGATAACAAAGAAACAGTAGGAGCCCACTAGAAATAAACCTTTCTGGCTTTCTTTCTCAAATACATGAGACTTATGATGTTTCAATTCACAATAAAATATGCCTGATAGAAGCATTGTCTAACTAGAGCATATGAAGCCTATAGTGAGCACTGCAACTGCTCATGATCTCCTAGAATTCAAACACACTGATACAGTTTCTCCCTCATATCACAGATGTCATGTCTTCAACCTGTGCTGCTTGGAACCGCTGCCTACATCTGCCTCACCAGTGCTGTACCACTGCATGCAAACAGGCTTAAATCTTTGTTGCGTGTTTTCATCAAGAGTAAATCTATAGAACTAATGTCACACCCCTTCAGTCCACACTTGGATGGATCGGCCTTTATGGGCACTTAACACCTTAGATCTCCCTGGTTTTGTCAGAGGTGTTTAGTTGAAAGGAAACAGAATGGGATTAGCATAGCACAGCTCTTCATAACTCATCAATTACCTTGGTGTAAATCCTTGTTTTCTCAAACAAATATGTTTTCAGCCTAGCTTGCTACAGAGATGGTATGCTTGCAGTGCCACGGCTTATGCAGGAAAGTATGTATGAGGCATTCCTCCTTAATTCTACACTATCAGATAGTAATTAATGTGAGCCAGTGTGTCTCAGAGCTCACTTCTCACAAGCTTCACAAAAATGAATGGTTAAGTAAAAGTGAAATAAGAGATCCTGTGCAATAGCTCTGTGCAGACAAGAGGTGGCTAACATCTTCGTGGATACCAGGGAAACCCTTTGGGAGAGGGAAATGAGGGCTTCCTCAGCCACTGGAAAAACTTTAGAAGTTTGCACAATATAATCCAGTGCCACAGCAGAACTCTCTGAGAAATGCAGTCCCACACTTCCCAGCTTCCTGCCAGCTACTTGGACCTCTTCACCCATATTTCTAGCACTAGTCATACTTCTCAGAGCAACCCCACTGCCAAAGGTATCTTCTTTTCCCCCAGTTTTCCAACTGCTCTTTTTAATATGGATAGGAGATAACAAAAAATGTTGCTTAGCTTTGAAGAGTCTGAGCCAGTGCTTGGCATACACATAGACCCCAAACTTCTGTTGGGAGGAGAAGCACAGAAGCGTGCACCTGGAGATACAAGAGTGATGGTGGGCAGCAAATCAGAAACGCCTGCAAGAAAGCATGCTTGGAATGCCATTCACACATGCATTTTGTTATAGAAGAACAGGTGAAAATTGCCTTTCTAATAGGCTTGATGCAGAATAGGCAGAGCACACTGGTCCTGCTCCAGCACTGCAGCATCAGATCAAGGCTTCATTTTAAGGGCATGTGTAATCTCTGTAAAACAAATAGGATTATTCATGTGCTTAAAGTTAAGCACAGGCTGAAAATTGCTTCTCTGGCTGTGGGCCAAAGTGCTTAACATGCTGGCTGGTTGTCTTTGGTGCCTTAGCTGCTCTGCTCTGCTGCCTTGGGTCTGCCACCACCACCCAGAGTCCAGGACAAAGCAACAACATTGGGAGAAGACCAGGGATACTGACTGGTGAGTCCTGAACACAAATAGAGTTTGTCAAAGAAACAGCGCTGTGTGGGCAGAAGTGAAAACAGTCTGTAGATATCTGAGGAGAGTAAACATCACTGATAAAGAAAAATTGCTTAGGCAACCCTGCTGGCAGCATAATAATGGTAAATGAGAGGAAATTAAGAAAAGGAAAATTGAAAATAAACAGTGGAAATGTATTTTAGATGAGAGAGTTGATATGGTGAAACTGCTGCCTGTAGTTTTGCTAACTTTTGTGCTTCCAATTCTCATGAGCTCGTCAGTCTGGAATTGAACAAATTAACACTAATGTGTGGCTTTTGTTTTCATTTTAGTTTTTAATTGAAATGTCCTTGCATGGTTCAGTGTATTTCTGTTACACATCAGACCACTCAGTGTCACGTCTGCAAGAAGAGAGATGATGAGCCAAATTCTGCTCTGAATATCAGTGCTGATCTTCATTACCCTCACTGGTTTTGGGCTAGTGCTGTTGGAGCAGTGGTGACCTTAGAATCATAGAATATCCCGAGCTGGAAGAGACCCACAAGGATCACCGAGTCCAACTCCTGATCAGATATTGTTCCAGGCTGTTCAGCTTTAGGTGATGTAACATATTTTGTTGGATGCCTGTGTAATTTTTTTTAATCTTCAAAGGTCTTGTTGTATCTTCACATATTTACTTCTACTTGACATTTTGCAAGATCGTTCAAGCAGCTCTTTCACGTGGCGAAGCAAACCACACACGGAGACACTGATATGAGGAGTCTGTCCAAACTGTGTGTGTCACCAAGGGAGAACCAAACCCTGTGGTCCTGATGCTGCAGTGTGAAGATGGATCCTTTGCTACCCATGGGTTTGAGTTTCAGGTGGCTGCTGGCTTTGCTTCCACAGAGGACATGTTGATGGCTCACACCCTGGATCCAGACCCACGGGACAATTTCTCTCAATGAGAGGACTCCAAATGCCTGTGTTTAGCTAAATAATGGTGGACAGAAAAGTTTGTGACGAGGCCATCATTGGCAGCATCGCTTTACAGCTTGATTCATTGCTGCAGCTCTTCCCTGCTATTTTCCTCCTTGTGGTTGCTAGAAGGAGCTGCCATCAGAGCAAGGCTGGAGGCTTTGTTTATCTTGCATGGGAATCCTTTCCTTGGCAAAAGCACCTTCTGCCTCCACAAGCATTTGCTGTCTGAGCAAATAATTTAAAATAAGCTCAGTTTCTGAGGAAGCATTGCATGTTCCCCTTACTGTAATGCTCTATAAACACTGATGTCTCCACGAGATCGGACAGCATTGCTACGTTTCATGATAAACACAGATGGTGTTTGTGTTTAAATATGCCAAATGTGCTAATGAGAGCAAACTTTGAAAGGATTTATTTTCATGTTGTTTCCATTCTGGCCTCTGATAATGAAGGCTGCTGTGACCTGCCTTTGAGAGGAGGCAAATGTATTTATGTGGTGCTATTCAGGTTTCTAAAATAACTCAGGGAGGTTTTGTATGGTTGGTTTTTTGGTTTTGTTTTGTTTTGTTTTGTTTTGTTTTTCTATAGGACACTGAGCTCCTGTTTTTAGAAGGTTTTACTGCCCTGTCTTGAAAACTGTAGAACAAGGATTACAGTGGTAGTGTGGCTACTGCCTTATGGGTATCTTAACTGCTTCTAAAGAATCTTTTCCTTCCTTCCTCCCTTCCTCCCCCTTCCTCTTACCCTGGCTTGAGGCAGGCATGTTGGGCAACCAGTTTTCAGATAAATGCTGACACAGGCAATTATGCTACAGGTGTCTCTAAGGAAGCAGAGAGCACCTGTATTTATCTTCTGTCTTTTGGCCAGCATATGGGGCATCGTACAGAGCCAGTGCAGCCCTATGCCACCAACACTGGTGATGCTTTGACTAAGAGAAATGAGGCAGCACAGAAAAGATGCTCATGTGGCAAATTCAGTGGTAACACACAGTTGCAAGAGGGTCCTCTGCCAATGCTCATCACCAGCCATGCTCCCTGTGGGTTCTCAGGATTTAGATCTTGATCCTTGTTATCCTGCTCCTTTATTACACTAAAGGTCACTGACTTTCAGGCAATTCTTCTCTTATCAAATATAACCCATGGTAGAGACTCTTACAAAATGATCTCCTAAATGCCTCTGCCCAAATGTCACTTTTTTCTGCACCCAGTTGGGGCGGAGATGCTGCAAGGAGAGCAAACTAAGCAGAATGAAAGAAGAAAGAATATATTTTCTTTATATTATTTTAAATTTTTGAAATCTTCTTGAGGTAATCACATCATGCAAACAGCTTTTGAACTGTTTGAACTTTGGAGAATGCTGGGTTCTTTAATAGTAACAAAAGCATCACTGCATATTTTATGTCCCTGAGATCAAAATGGTGTTTAAAATCTTGTGAGCTTACAAGCAGGAGAAGGCTGGCTTTTTGGATAGGACAAGGAATAGCTTTAAAAAAAGAAGAGAGGAGATTTAGTTCAGATGTTAGCAGGAAATTTTGTGCTCAGAGAGCAGTGAGGCACTGGCACAGGATGCCCAGAGAGTTTGTGGATACTCCAACCCTGCAGGTATTCCAGACCAGGTTGAATGGGGCCCTGGGCAGCCTGATCTGGTGGGCTGCAATCCTGTCCATGGCAGGGGCTGAGGGCAGGGTGATCTTAAAAATGTCCCTTCCAACCTAAGCCATTCTATGATTCCATAATTCTATGATTCTATGACTCTATGATCTTTAGTCTCCATTTCTGTGGGTTGCACACATAGTGAGGAAGATGTTAGGGTGCTTATTTTCTTCTACAGTTGTTACCATTACGGCCAACAAGAGCTGTGTTATGGGGTGTAAGAGTCTATAAGATAGCAACTGTGTTAGAGGAGGCAGCTGTATGTTTCCTTTGCTTCAGCTTGGCAACTGTAGCTGTACTTATAAGCTTACATTTCCTGCGCTGCCAAGCCTCCTCAGCTTCCACTTTTGAAAACAAGTGATTACATACACTGCCTAGCTGAGTAACAGGGCTGAGCCCAGGGAGCAGGAAATATCAGCTTCCATGGCTGCCTCAGCATCACAGCACCAGCCAGCAAGGCTCCCACATGCAAACCACAGGGCAGGAACTGCTGATTATGCTCTTTTCTTTTACAGTGCTGTGCACGAGCCTTACAGGATGCTATTGGTCTACAGAGTCTATTCCCATTAAGATCTGACCCAAGTGAGACATTTAACAGACCTGGGAAGAGTGGCTGGAAAGCTGCCTGATGGAAAGGGACCTGATGCACTGATGGCCAGTCGGTTGAATATGAGCCAGCAGTGTGCCCAGGTGGCCAAGAAGGCCAATGGCATCCTGGCTTGGATCAGGAATGGTGTGGTGAGCAGGACTAGGGAAGTCATCCTGCCCCTGTACTTGGCACTGGTGAGGCCTCACCTCGAGTGCTGTGTTCAGTTTTGGGCACCTCAGTACAGAAAGGACGTGGAGGTGCTGGAGCAGGTCCAAAGAAGGGCAACAAAGCTTGTGAAGGGCTTGGAAAATATGGCCTATGAGGAGAGACTGAAGGAACTGGGCTGTTCAGTCTGGGGAAGAGGAGGCTGAGGGGAGACCTTATTGCTCTCTTCCATATCTGAAAGGTGTTTACAGTGAGAGCGGGTTGGTCTCTTCTCACTGGTGACAGGTGACAGGATGAGGGGAAATGGCCTCAAGTTGTGCCAGGGTAAGTTTAGGTTGGATATCAGAAAACATTTCGTTACAGAAAGGGCTGTTAAGCACTGGCATAGGCTGCCCAGGGAGCCTATTAAATGGTTTAAAAACCATTTGGATGTGGTGCTCAGGGACATGATTTAGCAGAGGGTTGTTAGAGTTAGGGTAGGATGGTTAGGTTGTGGTTAGACTCGATGATCTTTAAGGTCTTTTCCAACCTGAGCAATTCTATGATTCTATGATTATTTTCTTCAAGTCAATACAAACATTACTGTTGAAATGATGATTGGATCACCTGCAAGATGATGGTGTAGACATAGGCGAGTTGTACGCATTGAGTAACCCATGACGAAAGCTTATTTGTAGGTTAACTTTAAAGGAAACCAATGACAAAGGCCTGGCAAACTGGTCATTTACTGAGGCAAGCTTAAAACCAAAAACCAGTTGGTCGCCAACAAGTGAGTTGTTCAAGTAGCAGGTAAATACTCAAGAAACTTGGTTCTTTCAGTCTGTGTTGTACAGATTCCTCCGAGACCTTTAGCAACTGACCTTGCACTGAGATTGTATCACCTAACTTCAGATATTTAGTCATCACTGGAGAGATAAGGGCACTTCAGAACTCAATCATCCTCCTGGTCTCTAGGAGGTTTTCCCTGCAGATACGTGCGCGCCAGCAAAGCCAGTGGCACCGTGGTGGACCATATTAGTGGTGTGCTATCATAGGTTGGCTGATATCTTTCTGGTGCTGGGGAACCCAAACTTGGACACCAAATCTAGATGTGATCTAATTCTTTCGTCAATCTACCATAACGCTCGTGTTATTTCTTCTGGTAGGAGCAAAGCCTGTGGCAGTTGTTGAACCCTGTCCTTTTTTTTCCCCTCAAGATACCCATGATGAAAATACAGAACTCAGAAACATTGGATTTTGGTTCGATTTTATAAGGACTAACAAAAATTGCCACAGCCAAGTGTTAATCCAAAATAAATGAGACATGAGGAATGAAGACATGGAGATCATTACATTTTTTCCACATCACTTAATATTAAACAATTGTTCAGGACTAGAGAAGACAGCAGAAGTGCTTGTCATCTTAGAAAAACAAAGTTTTTGAGGGAATGCCAACCGCCCTCCAGCATCTTGGTCTGGATCCTAACAGCAGCAATTGAAGAGCAGTGCAGAAACATGCGGAATATCTTAAGAGCAGTAAGAAGAATTTGTAATTAGAGTCCCTTTCTATAAGCAGAGCAAAGGGATTCGGTCGGGAGGACAGTGCCAGCCAGAGCACTCGTGGCTTGAGGCAGCCCCCAGGATGCGCACAGCCGGCTGTTCGGATAACCGCGTTCCCCTCGCCACGGCCTGCCCTCGTTTCTCCTGACCACGGGCTCCATCTGGTGGTATCCGGACCACCGCTCATCCCAGAGCAGGTGATGAAGTAAGTAGTCCCACGTCCGGAGAGTCTCTTCCTCTGCAGGAATGGAAAATGCTTCAAAGGACTGAACAGAGCAAAACCGGAGCAAACAATATTCCATCACTCGGAGCACTATTATTAGGAACTACCTGTCAAAAATGACTCACCGAAATGGTTTTTAATTGGAAGAGAGTAGATTTAGACTAGATATTAGGAAGAAATTCTTTACTGAGGGTGGTGAGACACTGGAGCAAGTTGCCCAGTGAGATGGTGAATGCCTTGTCCTTGGAGGCATTCAAAGTCAGGCTGGATGGCGGGCTGAGCAACCTGATTGAACTGTAGAGTTGGACAAGATGACCTTTACAGGTCCCTTCCAACTCAAATAACTCTGTGTTTCTATGATAATCTCTTTCCTATCCCAACCAGTCACAATTCAGTTTTATTAAGGCTTGGCAGATGTCCAAGATTTTCACATATACTGAAAATCCCTGGCATTTATACAGCTTTAAATTCCAAAGGAGTTGAAAAGCAATGATTTTAAAGCACCTCTAAATTGTCTCTGGGCAAGAAGGTGTCACTGGGGATAGGTGAGCAGAACACGATAGAAGTGAGAGCGTTGCCAAAGGACATATAAGCTAAACCTTACTGTGAAAAAAAAAAAATTAAAATAGTATGGGATGTCAAAATGCATGAGCTTTCCTTGTAGGACATAACAGAAAAGAGCACTGCAAATAATCTGCGTCAAACTTCAGCAAGTCTAGCATTCGACATCAGATATTAAAGCTACTAAACACTCTTCTTCCGCATGGTCAACAGTGTGAAAAAAATTGTTTTCTGCATGATTGCCATTCTTATATCTCCTGAAGGACTTTTTTTCTATTTCACAAGATGAGACATACCATTACTCATTTGTATCACATGTAAAACACACCATGCTGGCTTACTGTGTTCCAGTTTAGAGTGCTGACTGCTAACTGCAGGGGAGTAGTGAGTAATAAACGAACTAACAGCCTGCTTTGGAGCACAGGGAAGATCCTGGAGATCAGATGGAGGCAATCTGGAGATATTTAGGTTAGGAAAAGATAAAACAGAGCTTGCAAAGGCAAAACAAATGGGTTTAGCAGCAGCAATGGAGACCAATAAATCTGCAGAAGGTGTAATGAAGGAAGGCTGAGTCAAGGGTGCTCAGAGGGTGTGGGAGGATTGGGAAAACCTCAGGCCTATTAGGTTGCACCTGCCAGCATGCCAAACCTCAGATGAAATTATGAAGGGCTGAATAATGACACCCAGAGAATTGAGCGTGAAGCAGGAATAAAAAAGAATGTGAAGATGTAAAAATGCAGTATTCCTCAAGGACTGGATTTAGACAAAGTTCCCCTGGTGCTCAAGGCAGATAACAGGCCCCATTCACAGGGGACGCTACTGGGAGATGCTCCATCAGCTGCAGATGCTCTGAGTCAGGAGGGTCGGAGCATTGCAAGGCAGGGACTGATGGTTTGGGGACAGGAACAGCAGCAGCAAGGTGGTGCTCAGCTGTATTGAATGGAGAGTCACACTCGTGGGAAGAGAGGCTGAGAAACTGATGAGTGCTCATCTTTTGGTAATGGCCAGCACTGAAAAAGACGTGGTACCGCAGAGTCCATCTACATGTATGGCACTGCAAATACTGCAGCAGCTGTGAGTGATGTTACTCTGTGTGGATGCCAAAGCACTCCTCGTGCAGCAGCCTCACCTTGCCCAAACATGCGCATGTTACAGGCCAGATGCCTAAATCAGAACAGGCTTAAAAATCACAGCATTTTAAAGAGCAAGTGATGTTTGCTCTTTGTTTGATGTTTAAACACTGCTTAGTTTAATGTGTTGATGAGGTGTTTTTATTTCTGGTTTATTTGTTTTAGAAGTTAAGCATGTGGTTTTTGTTAATATTAGTTTATACCCTTCAAAAGATAAAAAAACATTGAAGAAAATGACCATTATTTTGCCATTTTGAAACAAATCCTGGGACCAATGGCACTTCCCCTGTGCACAAAACATGGCTGTTTGTTTCACATGCTCACTTGCTCCAACCCGGTACTAATTTTCAATGGAAAGAACAGCTCTGAGTTTTAATCACAACTAGGGAGGAGCAAATCTCTGCCCATGTCTGAAGATTTCCTGCATCGCTCCATTTGGAGCCCATTCTTGGCCTCCTGTCAGAAACACAGGGGCTTCTGACATGGCACGCACATTCTTCATACAGATATAAAAGGATTTATCAGCTCTCACCTTGGGATAGGTAAACAAGCAGTTACACCAGCTCGAGTATCGTTTTATGAGCACGGCATTACCTACAACCATAAAAGCGCGCCGAGAGGCTGAAGATCGCTGCTGACCGAGTGGCGGCAATGAGCGCTGTGTCGTGAAGCCGTCGGTTGAGGGTGATGTTGTCCACGAAAAGCCTTGAACGTGGCAATTCGAGCCGTTTTCCAGCTCCTTACGGGCTGTGACACTGCGCAGGGCTCCCGTGGGGACAGCAGATGTCACCAACGCAGCCAAAGCCCCCTCCAGTCACAGCCACTGTTACAGTTGTCTAATTCAGTGCATGCCGGATGCAGGTAGTTACAGAAAAGGTTTGCTTTTAGTAATAACCCCAAGGTTTAGCTCCTGTGACAGCTGAACCAGCCACAGGGCAATCTGTACTTCACATTGTTCATATCTACCCTGGCAATGCCTTCCTACTGCTGCCCACTTCCTACTCCCGGCCCACTCATCACATAAATGACCATTTAATTACTCTTCACTCCAATAAGAGGCACATGGCTTGGACTTCAAGCAGCTGTCAGGAAACCAACAACCTGCTTCACAGCCATGTCCCATCATGGTGACCGGTCTGCAAGAACCAACAGAGCATGGCAGCTGCTGCTGCATGGGAGCCACCTAGCCCTGGGTTGCCCTGCATGTTGCTGAGAGCAGGAGTGAGCTTCACTGCATCTACAGAAATTAATGGGCTTGATACACACGCTGCAATTAATAAAACCTTTAAAAAAAAAAAAAGTTTTTTTAAAAGTATTACTACTTTTAAATAGCAACACAATGGTACTCAAGAGAAGAGGTAACAGCCTCAAGTTGTGCCAAAGGAAGTTCAGGTTGGATATTGGAAAAACTTCTCCTCTGAAAGAGTAGTAATGCATTGGAACAGGCTGCCCAGATATTTGGTAGGGTACCTGTCCCTGGGGGTGTTCAAGAACTGTGGATGTCGTACTTAGGGACATGGTTAGTAGGTATGGGGGGATGGGTTGACAGTTGGACTAGATGATCTGAGAGGTCTTTTCCAGCTTCAACGATTCTATGGCACTGAGAAATGGGAGAGGAAGACATGGGCATCTCCCATGACAAGCTGGTCATGCTGTGCACCCTTGGGGCCGTGAGCAGCCTTGTTTCTGCTGTCACACTTATACCCACCTTGGGGATCTCAGCATTGAAATAAAACCCTTAATTAGAACAGCTGATGAGGCCGAGAGCAGCAGGTAAGTGTGCATCTGATGAGTGTGGCCTGAGGCCACTTTCAGGAGCAGCCAAAGCAAAAAGTGTGTTTTTGTAGATACAAGTACCACAAGGCTGGCACTCAGACTGGGTCTGCAGGGTCAGATTCTGGGAGGTGCTGGGCACCTTTCCCTCCCCTCACGTACCAAGGCTGTTCAGCCAAGGCAAGAAGCTTCATGCAGAAGCGTGTTCTTGGCAGGAATTATTTGCTTCAGGCAGCAGTCGCACAGACACAGGCATTTTCCCCATTTCCTTGCACTTGATATGAGCCATGTTAACATCCCAGTAAACATGTTTTCTTTTCAGCTACAGTGCTTGTAACACTATTTGCCTGAATTAGAGTGAGTTTGTTCTGCAAACTGCATTTACCTTTCCCAGATACAGAGCAGCTGTTCCCTGTACGCTCTCCCAAGGTCCTTGTTTGCACAGACTTTTGTCAGCAAATATACCCCCCTAAACAAGCCACTCACTTAGACTTTCCAGCACTGATAGGGGAGTTGTGAGCCCCGCAAGACACCTTCCTCCTTCCCTTTTTCTTTCATTAATAGGCACTAGCCTCCGAGACGGCGCCAACAAGGGTTTGCTCATGTCATCAGCCATGGCCATCAATCAGTGTTCAATTGTGAGCCTTCCAGAAGTGTGAAAGAAAGCAGCAGATGTTATTAATTCCTTCTTGGGTGAAAGCTCTTCGATCACACCCTGCTGACACCTGCTGCCTATCCCCTCCAGCACAAATGTGAAGGTTACCAGCTCCTAGTCGGTACCCAACAGAAAATATCCCCACCATGCCTCCCTCCAATGGATGCCCACTGAATATTTTGGTTTTGGAGTGGGCAAAGAGGGAACACCAATAAGGCTTCACTCCATCACCTGTGGAAATCATATTAAATTGTAGCTCAGAACATCTCTTGAAACCTCCTTCCTACAAAGCCTAGGGTGGAGGTGGCTCTAATGGGGGTTAATTAGAGTGTTAATCACCACTGTAGCAAAAGTTAAGTCTTCTTCAGGCTTCTTCCTGAAGGTGTCTAAATAAGATGCATCTAGAATCTCATTAGATTCTTCAGATGCCTTACTGAAGACACCATTACACTTTTCTCCCTACGTGCATTGCAGTCTTTCAGCTGTGTTAAATAGGCGCTCTGCTCACCCCCCTTTCTCATGCATTACACACAAGAGCAAGACATAAATGCAGATGTAAAGAGCCTGCCCAAAGCGTTAGAGAGAACCTGTAGCAGAGCCAGTGACTGTACTTTCATCTCTTTAGTCCCACTTCATGGCTTGAAGATCATCACTCCCCACAAATAGTTGTGTCTGGTGGCTGGGCTGTGTGAATGAAACCCAGTGAGAGAGGAGGTGAGGTGCTGGAAAATGTGCTTAATGCAACCCTTTGCACAGTTTCTCTAAAGCTTTGGACTGAGAAATCCAAATGTCTGAGATCTGTGTTCTGGAACAATTGCCCTCAGCTATGCAATAGGGGGGCTTAGCATGTTTTAAATGAAGTCCCCATTAGGGTGTGCTGCTCATGAGGGACCTGGTGTGACAATACTGAGGAGTGGAGTGACACAGAATCACAGAATCATAGAATTGTTTGAGTTGGAAGGACCCTTACAAGCCATCTAGTCCAACTCCCTGCAACAAGTAGGCACACCTCCAGCTCCATCAGGTGCTCAGAGCCCTGTCCAGCCTGACCCTGAGTGTCTCCAGGGATGGGGCATCCACCTCTCTGCATGACCACCCTTGTTGTACAAAACCTTTTCCCTATATCCCTACACCAAGGGGAGCTCCTGACTTTGGCCAGCCTGCCCCAGCTGGCTTCAGCACAAGTTTTGGCTCTTGTCTTCCTAATCCTAAGTCCACGTTTAGTCCTTTTCTGTTCTCAAACGTCCTACAATTCTGTATCTGTACAATTGTACAATTCTGTACAGTTGTCCTACAAATCTGTATCTTCTGATCCAAACCAGAGTTGGCAGCTCACAATGTTTCTTACAAGTGTGTAAAAAATGTTGGAGTCTCAATCAAAGTCAATTTGTTGCCTAAAGTAGGAATGCAGGTTATTTCTGTGTCCACAGTACAGCAGTTTCCACTGGTTTATCTGCTCCCAGATTCCTTGTAGAACAAAAGCAGATCCCTGGCAGAGAAGTGCTTGAGGATGATCCTCAGGTCAGGTCCAGATTTCAGGGGGATGTGAGAGATGATCATCTCATACAGGCAGTGCTCATACAGGCAGTGTTCTTAGAACACGTTATTTTCCTTGCTCTAAACTTCCTGCCATGGGAGATCTCCACTGTCCTTTAGCAAAAGAGAGCTGGGTGCTTTTAGACTTCAGGGACACAAAGGCAAGACATGGTTCTCTTCCTGTAAAGTGCCTGCAGCAACCCCTCCCTGTGAGTTGGCTTAATGCTATCTGAAGTCATTTAAGCTAATATTGCATGAGTAAAGAATGTTACACATCAACCACACATGAAAAGACAGCACGGTAATGGTCCTTGACTTCATCTTCAATGGCCTTAGCTGTTATATCTGGCCTATCTTGGGCTGGGGACACGTCCCCATCTCTTGATAGCAGTCAGGTGCAAAGCTATGGAAACAGTGATTCATGCACTCAGCTAACTTCACAGTTACTTCCAGGTTCAACAGTACTAATCCTAACTGTTCTGAAACAGGCAAAATTATCCTGGAAGCCCCCCTGACTACGATCCATTGAGAGATGGACCATGGACAGAAGAAGCCATGGCTGAAGGCTGATCTCAGGTGGGGTTTGTGGTCTGTGGAGCTATGCAGAATGATAAAGGGTTTTTTTTACATTGATCATTCAGTGATAGGAAGAAACCATGGTGATTTTACTTCCTATTAGATAGTGTGGATGAGCTAGATAGGTCAAATAAAGCTGGAGCTGGAATCCAGAGTAACTTCTCACTAAGAATTCAGAGAAACTTGAGTGAACAAAGAGGGGTAATATTTGCTATCTGATGAAGGCAGAATGACTTCAACCCAATTGCACTGAGATAAATGTCTGCCATCAGAGCTGGCATTTATAGGTGCCTCCGCCATCCCTCAGCACAGGCCCATTGCCTGTAGAGGCTTGCAGCCTGCACTCAAACCTACCTGAGACCCTTTGGGACTGGAGTGTGTTAGCAAGGACTTATTCTGGTTCACTCTGTTGACTCTGTCAACAAGGGATGCTGTAGGAGCAGTGTGGTGAGATTGCATGGAAGTCATGTGTCATTTCTTGCTCTACTGAAAATGTTATCACAGCAGGAAAACTCTGACTTGCTGCCTCTCCAAGGAATATATTCCCATGCTATAGATATAACATTCTACTACATGTTGTCTTATTTTCATCATGAGTTGGTGCTTTTCAAGGAAGACTGAGTTTGCTGTTAAAGGAGATAGCTTTCTGGCTTTATTACCACTGTCTTCTCACTATTCAGACCTGTTAAGCTGACAGAGCACTGGAAATGCATTATAACCAAATGACCAATCAAGGGAAATGGCCAAACCTAACTGAAGGCTGTATCAGCTACATCAAGAAACCTATGAAAGAGGCACAAAACCTGCTTGCTGTGTTATCGCTTCTTATCAGGCTGGGATTTGCTTTGTGCTCAACAATTCAGTTTAACATGATAGTCAATGGTGAAGAAAGGAGGGGAACGTGGTGACAGTCACAGCAGCGTGGAAAGGCTTTAAAATGAACCAGTGAATCCAGAAAAGCGGAATGAAGAATGAGGGAAGTACAACATGGAACACAAACTGTTTGCACAGTCTTTAGGAAAGTTGTATTTACTGAGTAATCTTGGTTATCTATGCACATGGGCAGGGCATGGCTCTCATTATCTGTCCAAACAGCACCTGGCAAAATGGCACATAAATATCATTGATGAAAATTTTGTGTTAACAAGTACAAGCACAAAAGCAATGCAAGGTGATGTCTGCACACAGAAAGCCCTTCACAAGAGCGGATGGCAAAGTTTAAAGCTAGGTGGCCAGAAGGATGCAGACAGCATTCAAAAGAATATAGGGGAACTACAACATTGGTGTTATTTTACACCATAGGTGCAGAAAGCTTAAAAAATGCACCACAAGCTTTCAGTTTAAAAAGAACAGAACTTACCTCTATGCTGGGAAGAAGTCTTTTAAACTGATTTTTGAAAAAGAAAGATTAGATTTCCTCTTTTATAATAAAATAATTTTAGTAGGTTCAGATTCTGAATGTTAACACAGATTTATTTCAGTTCTATAAAGCCCTTTGCTGGCTATGGAAATGGCAGCTACTTTTCATCGTGCTAGGGTAAAGAGAGAAAAGTATCAGAAGCATTACTGTTTTTTATTATTTTCCTTTATTGGTACGAATAATGTCATTCAAAGACATTGGCTACAAAAGAAAATTTCAGATTCATCATAAGGGCAGCAGGTAAAGCCATCTGTTAATCTGTGATAGTGAAAGAGTGTGGCTGTCTTTAGATTTTGCAGCTTTCTACAAGGGAGAAAAAGCTTTCCTGAGTTCTCAGTATGTGACAAATTGTAGTTGCTATGCCCAGATCTGCCCAATCTCAGTGTTTCTGTCTGAGATTTCAAGCTTGCATAGTGAAATCTGATGACTGGTACCAAAAGGAGACAATGACGCACATGGGGAGTTTGAGTTTTTAGGACTGTTATCTAAGAGCCCACTTTCCTCTCTTCCATACATAAGTTTATAAAATGTAGGCACTAAATGTTGCCATCCGGTCAGTGGATGGGATGACACTACGTGCTGAGATTGATTGGTTCTGGGAGGCAGTGGGAACCAAACGGTTTTTCCCTACTAATGGTATTGATTTCCCTTCATAGAGATGCATCACGTGCTTGGGAATCAAACACAGTCCTTTCTGTACCATGCAAAAACACAGCTCAGATTGTGTGCACCAGGGCAGTATGGGGTCATGTCCATTTGAGCAGCCAGCAAGGTGCAGTGTGGCTCCCTTCCTGCCCTGTGTGCCCAGGTCTTCTTCTGGAGAAGATTGCAGAGCGATGACAAGCCTCTTGTCCTGGCCATTGGCACGCATGTAAAACTGTGTAAAAGTATGTGAAGCTGACCCCAACATGGGGAAGGGAGCTCTCACGCATGGCAGGGGCGGCGAACACTGCAGAAGCAGGGCCTCCTGAAACAGTCAGAGCAGCCATGACAGCATCCAAGGATGCAGAGAGTGAAGGCACTTGGCAGCCCCAGGAGCTGCACCCAGGATGAAATGTGGTGACCTTGTTCTCTGCTTGCTGTGTCAAATGCATGATCCTTCAGTGGGACCATTACAAACACAAGCCACTTGCACAAGGCACACTAGGATCTGAAAAGCAACATGTCTGCCATGCAATTACTTTGCTTTCAGACAATAAACACTGGTAAACATACACTCAGAAAGGACAGTAAACTAAGCGCAGTGAATTAATACATTTTTGACAACTGTTTTAGTCAGACTGCAGGAAGATCACAGTCTCAATTACTCACCAGCTAATGTGCCACAGACCACTTGGGAAATGCCACATGATTCAGTGTGAAACAGCACTGATCCTTCATTTTCTTTTTCCCAAATGTATTTTGGTAGCAATTCCAAAAGCAGACCATCATAAAAAGCGTTCCTTGAGGACATCAGCACAGCCCTGATTCACTGATCCATTTGACAGCAGCACTGCTGTCACTGAGTAGCATCCGCATCACTGCGGGGCAATGCAGCAAAAAGCTTTTAGTGCAGCATCAAGCCTTCATTTGTGCTGGAATGGGACACCTGGGGTACATTGAGGGATGCTTGCAGTATGTTGAGCAGTCTAGTAAGGCAGGATAACATGGAGACTTGTTGAAGATAGTCAGTGCAGCTGCTGCCTTCTCACAACATATGGTAGATGTAATCAAGCTGCTCTTTAAGAGTAAGATAGCTGAAACAATGGGAGCTGCCTCAAAACACAGATATGTATTGAGAAGCTGTTCAGGGACCAAGCCATGTAAGCAGAGGATTTTTACTGGCTCTGATTGCAAATACAAAGAAGAAATTGTTATTTTGATGCAGGTATGTGTACATATACAACCAGAAAGACCAGAAAAAGCAGAGAATTATCTGAAGCACTAGAAAAGCATGAACTGTAGAGAAAAGCATGCATTTCTGGCTAGGGAAAGTGTCTGCTTCAAGAAAGGAGACCTCCAACACAGGCCTTGTTCCTCCAGGCTATTGTTTTTAATTTTCTTCATCTTTTACTTTCTTCTTTCCTTTTTTTCTCCTTTCTTCTTCTTCTTTTTCTTCTTTCTTCTCTTTATTTCCTCTTCTTTCTTTTTCCTCCTCTTCTTCTTTCTTCTTCTCCTTACTCTTCTTAATCAGTCAAGAGAGTTGCCTTGCAGAATTACCTGACTGTCCTTCACTGTCCTCATAACCACACAAGCATCAGCTCCTCTGGAAAGGAGTGGCAGCCTGTTTCAGACTGCGTTTGACATGCTCATCTGAGAGGTCATGGGCAATCAAAATCCTCTAACTGCATGCCCAGGAGCATTGCATTATTAAGGAACTTGAAGCTTTTGAGCTGATGTAGAATCATAGAATTGTTTGAGTTGGAAAGAACCTTCAGAGGTCATCAGGTCCAACTGCCTGCAGTGAACAGGGACACCTGCAGCTCCATCAGGTTTATCAGGTCCCCATCCAGCCTGATCTTCAATGTCTCCAGGGATGGGGCATCCGCCACCTCTCTGAGCAGCTTTTGCCAGTGCCTCACCACTCTTACCATAAAAGACTTTTTCCTTATATTCAATCTACATCTCTCCTACCAATGTGATAAAGTGCACTTTGATTTGGTATGTGAATTAAATGATACTCGGTCACTTGTATCTCCATTTACGGTGATCTGGATCAGATCCCACCCTAGCTGGAAGCATTGTCCTTACCTCTCCCCTTTCCTCTAGTAATGATGCTCCTGTATTTCCAGTAGCAGGGCTCCAAAGATATCTGGAGGTTGCTGAGGAGTAGGCAAAGACCAGTTGGCTCCACAAAGACCCTTTTAAAACTGCTCTCCCTCTCGCTCTGGCAGAGGTCAAAACCGCTGCTTGCTGACACCTCAGGAAACACATTTCCTCTGGTGAAGACTGCTATAGAAAATACAGTCATTATTGTATATAAAAAAGACACTTCTAAATCACAGAAAACAAGTGTGAGTGAAAGACTCCTATACTTCTTTAGAGACCTTTTATTCCTTTCAGAAGGGGGAGTCAGCCTCATCCCAGTCAGCAGCTCCACGACCAGCGCTGCCAGCAGCTGTGCTGCTCCAGTGGCTTTGCTGATTCAGACTCTGAGAGTTAATAGCTGGTCACAGCTGCTGCAAATGGAGCTCTCCCTTAGCGATTCTTGAAGCTACTATCACCTAGAACGGTCAAAACACAAGTTTGGGGCTCTTTGTTTTTGTGTTTTGTGTTGGTGCTTGCAGATTTATCCTATTCTCACAGGTTTGGCTGTTTGCAAAGCGATGGAGGAAAGAGATGGATAGGCTCATTGCCTATGAGCCGTTGGGTACACTGGGGTTCTTCCCTCTCACAGTCCTCACTGCCTCCTCTAAGCACAGCACAGCTGGGGCCGTGCTCCCACACACCATTGGAACAGGATCTGCAGTCCTCTGAGCATGGTCTGCTGGACCTGGGGAATGAGGAGGAGAGATGTTTATAATAACAACCCAGTTTGCATTTTGTGAGTGTTGCCTGGAGCCATCCAGGGCCCTCCACATGAGCCAGCTTACATGAGGGCAGGGAATGGCCCCGTGCCCCGGGTTTCTCCATCGCGTCTTGCCTTGTATCCGCCAGATCAATTTTATCTGAACTGTTTGCTGCCCTTGAGCAGCAGCGAGAAGGCCGGAATGCTGCAGATAACTCTGCAAACAGAAAAGGCATGAAAAGGTCAGAGCCCCAAAGAAAGATCGATATGTTGGCTCTGCCAAGGAGATGAGCAAATTGCATTTAAGGGCTGGAGAGACAGCCACGAGAGAGAAAAACATGGTGTTCTCTCCCTTTGTCCCTCTACCCAGTGTCTGCAGCCATCTCCATCCCTTTTGCTGCATTTCCCGTGCTTTGGTTCACTGCCCATAGGTTGCTCCCAGCAGCTCAGAAACACTGGTTCTATCCAGGTCACTCACTGAGTCTTTCCAGACACCAGTGCACAATAAAATCATCTTAATCTCTCCCTGCTACCTAATGCAACCCTGAGGGACATGTTCTGTTCGGGATTTCTCCTGCCCATTGAATCTTCCCTCCCTACCCTGTTTGATTAATTGCTGAGCCATGGGCATACACAGCAGCACACATCTAATCCGCTGATGCAAGCACTTTGTTTTTCCACCCTCATCACTGCAGGATGATACTAATCAAACAACCACGGGTATAAAGCCAAGCTAAGGCACCTTTCTGATAACAAGGCATGATTTTCCCTTCAACATTACACTCTGTGGGAAGGGGGCCACTCAAACAGCCCTGTGCTGTTTCTCTCAAAAAGGGACAATAGTTTTTCCCAAAAAATCACATCTGGCCTAGTGAATGAGAAGCTCACGGGTTTGGGCACTGCCCAAATTGTAGAATCATAGAACATCCAGAGTTGGAACAGATTGACAAGGATCACTAAGTCCAACTCCTGGTTCCACACAGGACCATCCAAAAATCAGATCATACGATTGAGAGTGTTGTCCAAATGCTCCTTTAAACTCTGATGAGCTTGGTGCCATGATCACTGTCCTGGGGATCCTGTTCCATGCCTGACCACCCGCTGGGAACCTTTTCCTGATATCCAATTGAACCTCCCCTTCTTGAAGGATCCTTCTTGAAGGATTCTTGGGCACCCTGGCTAGGGGATGCAAAGTGCAAAGCACTGATGCCTTGTTGTGGGAATTGGCGAGTGCTTTGGGACCCCCCAGGTTAATAAATGTGCCGCAGCAAAATCTGAGCATCTTCCTCACACAGTCAGAATGAAAGACTTAATTTAAGTAGAGGGCAACTCCAAACATTGCCTCTCTAGTGAAAAGATTTCACTCTTCTAGAGTGAAATGATAACACACAGGGGTGTGCTACCTTAGGTGCTTCTTTCGTCTACTAAAAATTATATTTGGAAAATGATCGTGTTCAAGGTTTAAAAATATTCCCAATGCTTTTAAGGTCATCTGGGGACAAGGAAACTCTCTCCAAGTAGGACGTGAGGTCGCCTGTGCAGAAACCAAGAGCCCAGAGCTGTAGGCAAAGAGCCCTCACCAGCACCATGAGAGGCCTTCCTGAGTGCGCCCGGAGCATCCAGGTGATGCCAGCCCTGGGAAAGCGGGGACGTTATAAGCCTCTGTGTAAGAGTAGCGTCTATCTTTGCTTCCCTTTTAACAAGATTAGTCTTGCTTTTCTCTCCCTCTTTATTTCGCTGTCTGCTGGCCACCTCTGTGCTCTCACGCTAATGTGATTAGCGGTGCATGTGGACCATACTGGCAGCAACTGTCACAAAGATCTCTGCTTACTTGAGTGCACCTCTTTCCTGAATGAACTGTCTTGTGTTTATGGTCACAGGGGGTATTGTTAACTCCTGGATCCAAATAGAAAGGGATATTTACAGCCCTCCTCTAAAACTTGATTCAGGGAGACATTGAGGAAAGGAGCGGACAGAAGACAGATGTGTTTCCTACCACAGATGCTGAGGAGGTTCAATTGTTCTGCATATGTAATGACTTTTTATGGTTCCTTACAAATGCTTTTTAGACCGCTAGAAAGGTGCCAAAGTCAAATGTGCAGTCACTTACCGAAGACAATTTAGTGACCATATCGCACCCTACAACTTTATATCTAGTTAAATCTGTTGGAGATGGGCATCTCCCAGAGTATAGCCCAGAGAGGAATCTCTCTGTTCCCCCAGCCCTGAGCCTTTCAAAGCATGTTTTTTTCCAAGCGAGGCACATTATCAGTGTCAATTCCCTGCAGTTTACCTTGTTCCAAAAGAGCAGAAAACAAGTGCTCCTAACTGTGCAAACAAATAAGTGCTTGTAGGTGGCAGAGCCGAAACGGCTGCTAGATCACAGGGCTGGGGAGAACAGAGAGCGGTGAACAAAGCCAGCATAATTACAGGTAAGGGGAGAGGAGGAAGAAGGCAAATTGCCTTGTTGTGCTCCAGCAGCCAGGGGGCCACGCTACATGATGCCTCTGCCCAGGGCTGGCAGTTTTCACTCCCTCGTTTAGCTCCCCGTGTTGTGACAAGGGAAACAGGAGAAAATGTACCTCAGCTGTGAACAGGCTTGGGGCTATTTAGAGCCAGAGACCACAGACCCTCTGTGCTCCTGTAACAGTAGGAAAGTCATTTCCCAGAGATCTTGCATTAAAAATGTTCAGGAAAAAGCAGTTGTTTGATGGGATGCCTGCAGGGAAGTCATTCTGCAGCTGTCATCCTGCAGTTCATCTCAGCTGCACACAGCTCTGCGATCCAAGGGATTACTGCTGACTGAGGACAAATACTCCTGTTGCTTATACATAGAGGAAAGGGGAAGGACGGTTACAGGCTGGGTATCAGGACAAGGTTCTTTCCCAGAAGGTGGTGGGCATGGAACAGAATGCCCAGGGCAGTTGGCACGGCCCTGATCTGCTGGAGTTCAGGGAGTGCTTGGGCAGCGCTCTCAGACATTGGGTTTGATTATGGGTGGTGCTGTGTGGGGCTGGGGTTAGACTCGATGATTCTTATGGGTCATTTCCAACTCAGGATATTCTATGATATTCTGGATGCCCCATCCCTGGAGGTGTTCAAGGCCACATTGGATGGGGCCCTGGAGAGCCTGGTCTAGTATTAAATGTGGAGGTTGGTGGCCCTGCATGTGGCAGGGGGGTTGGAGACTTATGATCCTTGATGTCCCTTCCATCCCTGGCCATTCTGTGTTTCTGTGATTCTGTGATCCTGCAATTCTATTATTCTGTGGGCAGCATGAGACAGCCAAGGAGGTTCTGCATCTCCCTTTGTGCTCAAAGGCAAATATTACTGACTGGCCTCTGGTTGTGCAGCATGCAGAGTTTGGGAAGGCTTTATCAAGGGTGTGTTTTCTCATATGACAAGTGATAGGATGAAAGGAAAAGGCCCTAAGTTGTGACACGGAGGGTTAAGATTGGACTTAAGGAAGAATTTCTTCATGGAGAGTGTGGTCAAGCATTGGAATGGGCTGCCCAGAGCAGTGGTGGAATCCTCATCCCTGCTGAAGAGACACATGACACATAGGTGTGGCACTAAGAGACAGGGTGGGAGATGGGACTTGGTGGTTCAGGCTGATGGACGACCTCGAAGGGCTTTCCCAGTCTGTGATTCCGTGATTCTATGACTGGTGCATGCTCTTACCAAGTTATCTGTGAACTCAAGCAGATCAGACTCACGTCTGGAGCAGATTGGTAATTTGCAAATGGCCAGAATGGGACAAGATTGTTCAGCTGGAAGCTGAGCTGCTATGATTCAGTCAGTGCCATTGGGATGGCTACAGCTTGCAGGCTGCAGTGCATGGTCCTGCACTGGAAGGACACAGAAGGGTTCCTCCCAGGGATAAATAAAGTGATTTTTGGTGACTTTGTATCAACGGACACATCAGAAAGGGCCATGCTTCACCTTTTAGGGTTTAGTAGAGCCTGTACAACACCATACATTTGGAGCACATCTCTGCTAGATCCTGGTCTCAACTTGCACACGGGGAAGAAGCATCACAAAGCTACTGGTGTCCTGTCAAAGCAATGGGGATTAACCCCAGTGACTCTGGCTCTAAGTGAAAGATACCAGTTGCTGCCTAGCCCATATGCAATAATTCATGTCATTTTTAAAACATCCCTCTTCAAGTTCTGCATTTCCCCAGCCATTTGCTTCATCACACCTGAGCCAGTTCCCACTGCCACAAGCACTGGGGGGGCGTGCAGCCCTGTAATAAAGGGGGAGTGCTGTGAGCATTTAGGAAATGAAGGCAGGAACGCTGCGAGTACTGGGCCATAAAAAACACTCTGCAGGCTGTGTCTTGCTGGGCAGTTTTAGTTCCCAAAGTTGTTTTTCCCTAGTTGTTGTCATAAAATTTCAGGGAAACCACCTACGAGCTTCAGAAGTTGCATGGGGGAAGGGAGCACGTGGGGAGGTAGTTGTTAAAGCCTGGAGGGGCTCTAGTGCTGAAACTAGCTTGTCTTGGTAGGACTTGGCCATGTGGGATGGTAAGAGAGCCAGGTGTGTGGGATCCATTCATAGAATCACAGAATCACAGAACGGCTTTGGTTGGAAAGGACCTGAAAGATCATCTGGAAAGTGGAATTAGTACCAAAATGAATAAAGTTAAATGGTAGAGACTCAACCATAATCAGGTAAGTGTAGCAAGGAGTTGTTTTCATCAGAAGAGTTTTTCTTTTAAACTATAAACCTAGATGAAAACATTTTTGTTCTATCGATGGCTGCATTGTTTGTATTTTCCTTTCACACCCATCATACTAGTAGCAAGTTATATCCACTCATTACACCTTGACCTAATTAGGAATGTATAAAATGACTGGGATGCCTAGTTCCTGTCTGAGACTGCGGGTCTGAACAAATTTGTAAGTAGAACTGGTCAGAAACATCCAAAGACCTGCATTACCTGGTAGAAACAAAACTTATCTGCAGTAACAAGGAAAGGAACATTTTGGCTTTTTTTTTTTTTTTCTTTTTTTTTTTTTCAAAAGAAAATCAGAAACCAGAGGTAAAGCCAAACAAGCAGTTTGATCCCAAACAAAAGGTTTTGCTTCGGGGTGTTCTGTGATGTAGACAGTGTTGTGTTTGTTTCCACTCTAAGTCAAACCAAACTTTGAAGCTAGAGCTTCTCCCAGAACTGCAGCTCTTCTCCTTCCTTCACTGCTTGGTACCAGCCTGGTGTCTTCAGCCATCCCCATGCCATGCTCCCACCCTCTTGCTGTGAAAACACCACCCTGGTGCACCCATTTCAATCCTTTGAAAATGATTTCCACTTCTCACCCATGCACAAGGTGAAGGTCCTGTATGGAGAACCTCATGGGGTAAGGAGGAGACCTTGGCTCGAGGGCTCTGTGGTGGGGATACCGGCAGTTTGTCTGCAGCACTGTGGATTCAGGCCCCCAGACAGCCTTTATTTCAGCTTTATTCACAGAACAGAGCTGCATTTGGTCTCTCTCTGCCCTGGGGCAAACAGTGTCACCTCTGTGCCTCCACCAGGAGAATGCCTTCCTTCCCAGAAGCTTTTCAAGAACTGGACTGTGCTTGGGAAGGCTCGCACAAAAGCTATCCTGGCTGCCTTATCTTCCCTGTATAAACCAAAAGTATGTATTGCTGGCAAGAAAAACCTTCGAAGAAAAAACCTCTTTATCCCTTCATCCAAGGAGTTTACTGTAAAACAGGGGGCTCTGGGTCTCAATTTGCTGGAAAGTGCAGTAATGCAATTAGCTAGGCTGATAGTGAACTGAGTGGTGTGACTTCTCCAGAGGAGAGGGAGGACTATGCTGGGCAAAGATAGAAGGAAAAGGGAAGAGGAAAAAAGTAAAGTTTCCCCTGCCAAGAAACCTAGATCTTCCAAGATGTTAGTGATAATTATTAGAGCTTCACTTTGATCAGAGGAAATGTTAAGTCCAAACTCAAACCTTTCCTTATTTTAAAACAGATATTTTCACTCTTTCATTTCTAAGTAGTATTTCCAGTGCCCCGAATTTTCCCTTGTTTGGTTCAAGCAGCTCAAAATCAATTTGTGTGGAAATCCGTTTTCCCAAGAAATATGTGAGCCCAATCCATCCCGCCAGGACGATTTGCAGCTGAAGCCAAGCTCTGTCCAATCCTGGCACCCCACACTCTTCCCACTTTTCTGTTGCCCAAAGCCATACCTTGCTGATGACACCATTACTGCACGGCACTGCCCTCAGCTCCCCAAACCTTTGCTGGCTTTGGGCTGCTGGAAACCAAGCAAAGCTCTGGCTGCATGAACATCAGGAGATGTGGTAGAGGGGCTCTCCTGTGTGCTGGTGGTGAATGCTGACCTTTGGGTCTGTAGGTCTTCCACTGTGTGAAATGAAGAATGCATTTCTCATGTCACTAGATGGCTCTATCTGCTTTCACTAAACTCACAGAGTTTTCTTTTCACAATCCCAAATCAGCAGCTGCATGCTTGCAGGGTCAGCAGCCACACAAAGTGAAGGTAAATCTCTGGTGGGTGGAAAAATGGGCTTGTATCATGGTTTTCATTGTGTTTTTGCTAACACCTTTGAATAAAATAATTGTTGTAAAAAAATCTCATGTTTTGAGATATGCATGAAACAACCCCACTGAGGATGAAGTTTGGATTTTCCTCACCTCAGACTCCTCAAGCAGCCCTTACACTCCAGTAGATTTGAGTCAAAAAAAGAGGAATTTGAACATCTACTGGATGATCTACAGGTGCAGATCAGTAGAGAGTGAAGAACTGCCTTTTCTTCATTCTTTGTTAGGTGGGAGACAAAGTTGGGCTTCCGCATACAGGTTTGGATGTCTCTAACTGAAAAGCTAGCATGGGTCTGATTCTGGACAAGAAAGAAGATGAGGCTATTGCTTTTTCAAGAAAAACAAACAAACAAATAAAAAGCAACTTTATTCTACAACACAACACAGCATATTCAGGGGATCCACTGTTTGTATTGGTTTAAGGCTGGGTATTTTATCAGTTGACAGATCTCTCAAATGTCTTCAAGAAGCGTTTGAAGCAAAATTCCTGCCCGGAAAAAGTTACTATCTGAGGATGTAATACAAACCCATTAAAGACTGTGAGCACCTCTCTCCTGATTTCAAAAGGATTTGAATCAGGCCTTGGGGAACAAGTCTTTCCTCACATCAGCAGCTTCGAAGAGACAACCCTTGCAAGGACAGCTGGCAGGGCTGTCTGCAGGACAGCAGCCTCCAACAAGACACACGACCAGCGTCCATAGTAGGAAAGGAAGCAAACTTGCTAACTTAGATAATTAACAGGGATTTCATACAAGCGCAGCTGCATAACATGTCACTGTCAGACTAAAGATTCATGAAGTAGCAATTGTTTTAGTAACATCAGAGTCCACAAAAACAGTCATCCCATAGAGGATGGGGAAAATTGTTTTTCTCCTTCCTCCAAGCAAACAGACTACGTGCTGCAGAAATACCCCAAGGGCTCAAGTGGGGCAGGAAGGACTCCTACATCTGCTGTGTGGCAACACTTCTGTTACAACTGGCCTTCAGAGGATGCCTGTTTTTATGGCCACGGGTAGCTGCAGGCACAGTTTTGCACCTGCAATTTTGGTTGGACAGATAACTGCCTTCCTTATTGACCCATGGAACTCAATGCCTTGAGATGCCTGTGTAGTGAGTACAAATAACTGTGTCTGATTTAAAAAGGCACCATTTGCAGGACAGGCAGACACAATTCCAGACATTGTGTCCCTTTGAAAATCAGCAATGCCATCAGTCAGGAAAACCTCATACCCCCTGAAATGTCCTTCGTTTGGGCGTGAAACTGCTTCCTGGAGTTGTCCTGGCACAATTTCAAATACAGTGGTGCAACTGAGAAGAAAACCTGGTCCATTTTGCTTTAATCTGGTCTTGTCTAACGGCTGTGCAAGACATTTTGTTCAAGGCCTGGCCCTTACCCCACAAAGTCAGCAAGTTGGGACAACTGATGGCAAGCTGGCTGGAAACAGGGGGCTCTGAGCTATGCTCTGCACAGCTCTGCTCTGCAACTTCAGTCACCTGCAGCCCATGGCTCCTGCAGATGAGAGAAAATTGAGTAATGAGGATTTCCTCTATTTCTTCTGTCAGGGGAATCAGCACCTCGAGAAATGCATTAAAATCTGCTAGGCCAGAGGTAGAAAAAAACATCACCTGAAGAGACAACACTCTTACAGAAACCAAGTCTTTGATACTTTAACGTGCTTCTTGAGCACAGGGAAAGCTAGTCAGTAAAGTTCCTCATGGCCTGAAAGCAGAAACATCTGTCGGAGTCAGTTTGCTAGGCTGAATATAGCAGCAGGAAAGCCCAACTGATTAACTCCATCCTCCTCCTAGCATGTTTTTGTGCTGATCAGAAATCCCCAGAAAGGGCTCCTGAGGACACAGGCATCATTAGGAGCCAGCCATAATTCTGTAAACAGAGAGATCAAGGACACATTATCCTAACTGCAGTTTACCTCTGGCATCCAGTTTGCGTAATTCACACCTACTTCATCTGCTCTCCCTTAGCCTTGGGACAGGCTTTAATTTAGGAAAAGAGGAAGGGCCCATGCTGTGATGAAGAACAGAATAAAACTGATATTGTTGTGAGGAGGAAAAGAGGGCTGGCTCGCTTTTCTACAGTACATAAATCCATAGCTAAGTGAGAACAATGTATTATTTTAAAAGGTATTAAGCAACTTGGATACTGTTTAATGCATTTAAATTAAATAACATTTATATTTTATTTGAACAGTTAAAATGACTTCAACTTAGAGCTCAGCTTATACAGAAAATGTATTATTTTAAAAGGTACTAAGCAACTTGGATACTGTTTAATGCATTTAAATTAAATAACATTTATATTTTATTTGAACAGTTAAAATGACTTCAACTTAGAGCTCAGCTTAGCATGACATTTAATAATGTCTTCAGCTTTCCCATACCTGCTCAACCAAAGAACCATTATTTTCACTTTTGCATTTTGGACTGTCGAAGTAGTTAATCCCATCATTTTTAAGACATTTCAAGTATCAGAATTTACTTTGTGATGTAGCTAATTTCCTAATGTCAGGCTCCTGAAACGTGAGTTTGACTGAGCACTCAGCATACACTGCTCTGTTTGCATTATGCAAGCTCTGCCTCTCATCAAGTCTATAGCCTCCAAGAGTTGTCACATTTCCCATAAACTGCCTTCCAACTAACGCACGGCCATAACCTTGAGATGTGGAATCAGATTGCTCTGGTTTTCAGACTGTGTCAGTGCCCCGACAGGAAGATGTAAGGAGAACTGCTTCACTGCAAGCTTCTCCTCATCATCTCCCTTTCAAGGATGCAGTGGTTCCAACAGGGCATTCACATTCAGCATCTGGATAATGTTTTGACATCCACTCAGCAGAAAACTATGGAAATATCCATCCTGTGGGGGTAAGCCTCAACATTCCTATGTGTTCACATATTACCAAAATGGAGCTTTGATAGCCCAGCAGTGAATTATCTGCAACACCTCCTGCAATACACTGTAGGTGAGATGAAGGAATATCTAGGAGGAAATACTTGTTCTGATTTTTCACAGACCCCTAAGTTTGCTGGCTGCAAATATCCATACACTGCTGAAGTCAAAATATTCGATTGCAATCCATTATTTTCACCTTTCCAAATATTGCTAGTCCAGCTTACTTACTACCTTGGCAATGATCAGGAAATTGAGAATTTTATTCTCAGTGAACATAAAGAAAAAAACAAGTTTATTGCTTCCATGCTTTCACATACCCATGTCCCAGTGATGAAAAAAGCCCCTTTCAACCAAATGTGTGGTTTTTTCAATAGGAGAAGGGGGAATGGTTGATAGGACAAGGGGAAATGGTTTTAAACTGAGACAGGGGAGCTTCAGGTTAGACGTTAGGAAGTTTTTTTACCCAGAGGGTGGTGACGCAGTGGAACAGGTTGCCCAAGGAGGCTGTGGATGCCCCATCTCTGGAGGCATTCAAGGCCAGGCTGGATGTGGCTCTGGGCAGCCTGGTCTGGTGGTTGGTGACCCTGCACATAGCAGGGGGTTGAAACTCGATGATCTTTGAGGTCCTTTTCAACTCCAGGCCATTCTGTGATTCTGTGAGAGAGGTTTGAATACGGTGTTGGTGTACAGTGAGCTTTCATCGTAGAAAGACAAATAGTTTTATTGGTTACATCTGGGACAATGACACCATTGCTTTCACTACCTACTAGGCCACAGGAGCATCGATGGATCATATCACCACATATCACCACATGTGCCACAGCAATATTGTCACATTTCTGCTAATAAAAAATTCAAAGTTTGTGACCATCCAACCAATTCCTAACCCACCGAACAGCCCACTTCTCAAACCTGCATCTCCCCAGTGCAGAGATCAGGACGTGTTGGGGGACCACGCCAAAGGCTTTGCAGGAGCCCAGGTAGGTGACATCCGCCCGCCCCGTTCAGCTCCTGACAGGGACGCACGGCCCATTCCTGGGAAGCTCTACAGAGGAAAACGAGTATCTCCAGCACCAGCCTGCCTGAGATTGATGCTTAATAACTGCTGCCTGGATTGCGGCGGCTTAGAGGAACGGTTTTAATCACAGACCGAGAGATCACCGACATCCGAGCCGCGAGCCTATAGGTAAGGACGCCGTACCGCCCTCTCCTCCCCGAGGCCCAGCCCTCGACAAACCTCGCATGCGCGCCGCCGCCTCGGCCATTGCGGTGCCCGGGGTTGGAATCGCGGCCACGTGACCTCCCGCATGGCCGTGGAGGGCGCGGCGGGGAGCGAGCCCGCGCCCAGGGGCAGCAGCAGCGTCGGGGGCGCGCCCGCGCCCGTCGGCAGTGGCAACGGCAGCGTCGGGAGCGCGCCCTCGGCCAGCGGCAGCGGCAGAAGCGCGCCCGCGCCCACCGGCAGCGGCGTCAGGAGCCCGGCCCCCGCCCGCTCTTTCATCTGCTCGTTCCCCGGCTGCGATGCCGCCTTCAACAAGGGCTGGCGGCTGGACGCGCACCTCTGCCGCCACACGGGCGCGGTGAGCGGGGCAGGGCCGCGTGCCGTCCGGGGGCGGACCGGGAGCTGCGGCCGCCGCCGCTGAGCCGCAGCGTCTCTTTCAGAGGCCGTACGTCTGCCAGTACGAGGGCTGCGGCAAGAGCTTCACCAGGGACTTCCACCGCGCCCGGCACTTCCTCACGCACTCCGGGGAAAGGCCCTTCGAGTAAGGCCCGGCCTCGGCCGTCTGCGGCGTTGCCCTGGTGGGAGCGGGCAGGGCCGCCCCTGCGGTGTGCGATTCGTGACGAGGGGCGTCGGCCGCCGTCTGGGGCGGCAGCAAAGCCGTGCGCTTTGCTGAAGCTCCCCCTTACGTGGCTTCCGGCGGCTTTCGATAGGGACTTTCCCACTGGCTTTTCATGTCTTTAAAAAGACTGTTTGCGTTGTGAGCGCGGCTGTCTTGGTCGTCCTCTTGCCCGGTGATGGGGGTACGTGCTTTGTGTGCGGTGAGAAAAGTTGCTTTGTTTGCAGGTGCACAGCTGAGGGATGCAATCAGAAGTTTGGAACAAAGTCAAACTTAAAGAAACACGTTCAACGCAAGCATGAAAATCAGCAGAAACTCTATTCGGTGAGTGATGACCTTTGGCGCTACAGAGTGAGGCTAAACAAGCTCCTCTTGTGGTACCTAAGGACATACCTGGGCTCGTTATGCAGAGTTTGCATGAGTTCGTGGTATCAGCCAGCATGGGTGGACTGGGCTGTCGTCGTTTGGCCTGATAATAACTTGATTTCCTAAACAGTGCAACTTTGAAGGCTGTGGCAAATCCTTCAGGAAACATCAGCAACTGAAAGTTCACCTGTGTCAGCACACCAATGAACCGCCCTTCAAGTAGGTAGATAATTTTGCTGATGAACTTCAACAATTTAAACACTACAGTCGAAAACATGTGCCTTCTCTCAACCTTTTCATTGATGGGGCATTTAAAACCTGAAAATAAACTTGCAGGAATACTGTCATGGTTGCCAGTGCACTTCTTTAGCTAGTGAACAGCAGTCACAGTGCACTGTAATTTCAGCTCTCTGGGCACTTTTCCTAGTATTTATTACAGGTTCGTGGAAAAATTAAACAAACAAACATTGAAGGTGTCTGAAACACAAACATAAATGCTTGCATGGCTGCTCTAGCTGCTAGAATTGTACAAGTCACCTGAAGCTTCCACCTTCTGTGTATTTGGACAGCTCTTTATGTAGGGAGGGAGATGAGTACAAGGGATGAAGCAGAACAAGTCTCTGGGCAAGGGAAGTCTGGGTTATTTTGCCCTCTTTAATTGTTTGTGACTTGAAGAAAAACTACGCAGGTGCGATGAGAGAAGTTAAACCAGTGTAATTTTACCTAGATGTAATCACGAAGGATGTGGGAAGAATTTTTCTACTCCAAATAGTCTAAAGCGGCACAAGAAGATACATGAAGGTAACACAGTTTTTCTTTTTGCTTCAGTTGTGTTTTGGCAAAGGAAAAGGTAATCTTTCCCATGTGGATGATGGAAGTGTTCTGTGCCCAGTGATTCAGACAGGCAAAGCCAGAGTACCATTCTGAGTTGCCATTTGGGTTACAGTTTCAGGACATTCCATCGTTCAGGTTACAATGTATTTATTTCTGGCCAGCTAAACCCAGCTCAGTTCCCCTAGAAGTCATTTTTGACTTCTAAAGCGCTTCCTTGTCAATAATCTATCTTCTGGAGAGAAGATCAGCTAATGGTTAAGGCTCTAGCCTAGATGTCCACAAGTGAAGATTAATTGCCAGTTCTGCTGCACGTTTCTTATGTAATGTTGGCAAAAACCACGGAAACATTTTTACTGTTGTCACGTGAAAGGTATTTAAGTAGAATTGTCAGTAGGTGGTCATGTGGGTGTTTGAGCTTATTCTGCTACACTGCTATCCATTCTTTTAGTATTCTTTGACAGCTAACTTTGTTTTTGTTATGAACTAACACTGGAAAGCAAGGAAATCTGCGTCTAGAAAGAGTATCCCAAAAGCCGTGACTCATATTGTGGTCTTTTCTTAAGACTTGCTTATAGTTCTTTGGTCTTTTCAGTCTTGGTATTTAAATAGCATTAAGTCTCTGTGGTTCATTTAAAAGTCATCTTGTCTGCTTGATAAAATGGTAGTGTCTTTAGGCTTGGGAACATTACTTTATAGTCAAGTTCCTGGAATACAAATATTTAGACAGAAATACATTACTATGGTTATATATTTGACTGAAAGTGTATGGTTGGTGGGATATATGTTTTACTTAAGACAGAGGGAGGTAGAGTTCCATAAAGCCATTTAGCTTGGAAAGGAGGTCATCTGGTTTAAATCTGCTTCATTAGACCAAGCTGCTCAGGGCTGCATGCAGTCATGTACTGAATGTCTCCAGGGGCAAGGATTTCACAGCCTCTCAGGACAGCTCATGTCAGTGATAAAAAGGTTTCTTCATAAAACCCATTAGGAGTTTCTCATCTTCTAACTTGTGTCTATTGCCTTTTGTCCTACCTAGTATGGGGAGGAAGATGAAGAATACTTACCTCTAATTATCAAACACTGAAAATGGAGTTCACCTTTGTAAAATTAGACTGTTTGCCAGAGCGTTTGTGACTGTAATCATCTGTTGTCCCTAACAGGCTATGCGTGCAAGCAAGAAAACTGCTCGTATATTGGAAAAACTTGGACTGAGCTTCTGAAACATAATAAAGAAAGCCATGCAGGTAAGCTTCATATGCATTAGCAAGCAACAAGAAACAAAATTCATATGTGAAGAGTAGGCCTTGCTGAGCTCACTTTGTCATTGTGCCTAAACCAACTGTTTACTAGCACTTAATGGTAAAATAGTTGTCACTTTTGACTGATGAAAACGTTAGTATACTAACTTTGATTTGTGACTCAATTAATGAATAATTGCATAATGTAGGATTTGGGATCTGGATAATTCACATTCTTTTCTAGTCTCTGTGTTCCCTACCGTTCATGTGAGTTTTCGCTGTCTTCTAGAGGACTGCTAGGGTTTAACTCTGAGCTCCTGGCAAGAAGCTGTTAACTTATACTCTGCTTCTCTTTCCTTCCCTGACTCAGAGCCAATTGTTTGTACAGAGTGTTCTAAAACTTTTAAACGCAAAGATTACCTGAAGCAGCATAAAAAAATACATGCTGCAGAGAGGGAAGTCTGCCGCTGCCCACGAGAAGGATGTGACAGAACTTACACAACTCTGTTCAACCTTCAAAGCCATATCCTCTCTTTTCACGAGGAGCTGAAACCATTCTCTTGTGATCATCCTGGCTGTGGAAAAGTATTTGCAATGAAGGTATGTATTTTCACACTGTCCTACCCTGAACTGCATAATCTGAAATAACAACATTCTTTTCTTCTTTGTAACTGTAGCAGAGCCTAGCAAGGCACGCAGTTCACCACGATCCTGAAAAGAAAAAGCTAAAAGTAAGTCATACTCCTACAGTCCTCCTATGTGAGTTGACAAAATACAGTTGAGAGGGTTATTATTAAGTGTTTTAGAATGTGGAAATGTAGGAAAGCAAGCCAGCTATCTACTTAATTTGGGAGATTTTTGTTATCTGAAGGTCTTGTAAATAACATGCTGGCCTTTTCCCTACTTTTTTTCTGCACCTCCACTGTTATGCTGTACACACGTGAAGTCACTAACGCTGTACTTATTTCTGCCAGGCAAAGCGTTCTCGCCCTAAGAGGAGCTTAGCCTCTCGTCTGAGTGGGTACATTCCCCCTAAAACACAGCCAGGAAAAGATGTGGCTGTGACAGAATGCACGACAACAGATCCGCCCATGGAAAACGGAATACCAACTGTTGAAATTCTGACTCTGCAGTAAAAGTTAACTGCAAATTTTCTTCATGAAATGACCACTGTAATGTCCAGCAAAAAACCTTTATTTTATAGTCCTTTTTGTAATAGTATTGTTTGTACCTCCTCATAAAGTCATTAATGCAGCTCACTTGACTTTGGCTCTTCATTTTCATCTTTCTTTACCATACTGTTTTTCTGTTTTTCCATCTTCTGGTATGCTTTCAACTCTTTGTCAGACATGTGTCTCAGAATGCACATACTTGTTCCTTCCTTAATGGCTTTAGGCTTGGAAAGATAAGTGGCTTTGTCAGATACAGCCTCCAAAATCTGATCAAAAAGCGTGAACTGAAAAGAGGCAAAAATAGGATAAAATGCACAACAATTGTTAGAAAAATATTTCAGGCTGTTTTGCTAGTTTTGGTTTGAACACTTCAGCTTGTCTTTTCCCAACTACTTATTCTTTAATCATTAAAGGAGGTTTAGGAAAGTCATCAGGATTATGCCATTTCCTAATATTTAGGCTAAATTACTAATTCATCCTGTTTTGGTTTAAAACAAACAAACAAAAAAACCCCAAACCCTCCCCATTTACATACATGACAAGACATGAAGCCCTAAAATCTTTATAGATATTTACTTTGCCACTTTTGAAACAATTCCAATAGCTTTCTACAGTAGTGTCTTCAGAAGAACAGGTGAGTTATTTAAGTTATCCAACTGAAACATAAAAATATTTCATAAACATTACTGCAAAATATCTCAGTTGGCTTAAGGTACAGATGGGACAATTTTACAGCCCACTTCATAAGCTGATGCTACAAAGAAGCCCACTGTTCTGCCTGCATTCTTAATAGAGCATAGTACTTGAATTGTCTCTATGGGACTGTGTGAAGCGACAGCTAACTTCATGGGACACAGACATTCACATCAAAACCAAGTGATGCGCTAAAATCAGAAGACAGAACGGTATGGGAGAAGTAAATACAAATACAGCTATTTCATGAAATGGACTGTCCACTTACCGTGTCTGTATTGCTGTCTCTTCCCTGTCGGATAGTCACTTTCACATGGTATTTCTTTTCAATCCAGTGTGTTATCTGTTTAGTCTTGGTCTCCAAGTCATTCTTGGCAATAGCTGAAGAGAAGGATAACTCCTTCTGAACCAGCACTGTTTAGAACAGAACTAAGATTGTGTTAGCATAGCATGAGAGAAACTATCTATCTGCTCTCTTTCAGCAGCCTCCAGTGCTTTGCTTAACTCCCTTTCTCCCATGCTGCTTTCTCATACACAGAGTATCCCAGCCTCACTGTCAGCACATAGCACTCTCACCTTAGAAGGGGTAATTGGTATTTCAGTCACTGCTCTAAAGGGGAGACAGACTGCGTGTGTAGGGCACGCACGGAAGTCTCTTCAGGTTCAGAATGCTTAAAGTATTTTTGTTTTCACTGCAGTTTTGTTCATATCACCCACAACGCAGGTCTAACAAAGATAAATAGGCAAGCATTGGATGTGGACTTGAGACTTAGTGTGGAAACTCCTACATCTTGCACATAGTGTAGCTGAATGTGAAAGCTTTAAAAATAAATATCTATTCATCTCAAGCCTGTTTTCTTGCACAGTAGAATATCCAGCTGGAAGTACAGTACAATTATGCTCCCTTCCTCCATAAGAATTCTCTCAATTAGTTAGCACGTGCGTGATCTTTTTGTAGTCTCTGGAACAGAAAAACTCCCTACCACAGCGTGCTCTCTAAAATGAACGCTCTGCCCAGAGCACAGATACCTTCCTCAACCTGAGGTCAACGAACAAGGTCAGATGTCTTCTAAAATATCCCTGCCAAACTCAATTTGTTCAACTGCTCGAGCAGATTGACTTAAAAAAAAGCCTGCCTCCTCTCTAAAAGAAAGGGCTCCAGACTTTTTCCTCCTAGCAGCAGGCTACGAAGAGAAAGTTTCACAACCACAGTTCGTGATCACTGGAGGCAAGTTTGTGTATGTGGTACACAGAGTTGTAAAAAGTGTCTGTCATTTATGCCTTAGTAGAAGAGAAATTCAGTGAGCCTTACAGAGCCAGAGTCTAGCTGTATTAACTTAAATAAAAATAGCTTTAAAAAAAAAAAGCCAGCAGATGCCGAAGTAGTAAATCCTGAGAAGGCAATAGTAGGCTTCTGTGGAGAAGCCTAAACTAATCCAAAATTTTATTTTCACCAGTGCAAATCCCTAATAGCATGGACTGCAGTGACGTTGCAGGATTTACACAAATGCAAGTAAGAGGATTTAATCCGCTGAAACCACTTTTAATACAGCATTTTTCAAAGTGCTCAGTGTTGTAACATTAACAATGTATGTACCTGTTTTTGGACTTGCTTTTTCTTTCTCTGCACGTTTCAGCTTCTCCTCATGAATCTGTTGCCCAGTCATCAGTCTGTACACAGGAGGTTCTGCGTTCTCACGAAGCAGAACCAGTTTCAGGTTATGTTCATCCATCAGTCTGAGTGCCTCTGCTCGGTGCATATCTCCTAAGCTCTCTCCATCCTGGTTGATTACATGCAAAATCCGATACGGAATTCTTCGCCCAACGCTTCCAAATGCTGCTTTCCTTTTAGGATCTTTGTGAGATTTTTCAGCTGTACAAAATGGCTGAGCAAATACAAGCACATTTGTCTTTCTAGGGTCAGGTACCACCATCCAGAATGGAGGGAAAACTCCCTTTTGTGTTGTCCGTGACAGGAGAGTACCACAGAATCGTTTTGCATATCCAGTCTCACTTCTGGTTGTTTGGCATAAAAGTTTCATCACACAAAAGGAAATCATTCTGAGGAACAGGAAGAATAAGAAAACAAGTTACCTCCAACTGTCAGATTCTTCTAGTTAGCATTATCAGAAAGACCAACTCTGGTTCTGTAAGCCCCGATCCTTAAAACCACTCTTTGGAAAAGATGCAGTGTTACTCTACAAAACGAGCAACCAACAGGAGCTTTCCAGTAACAAAGAGGGCTTTAATCCAGAGAGAAAATCTTACAATGAAAGAAAATGTATTGAGTTGACATTATCTTCAATATCTTAATATTTGAGCCTGAATCCCTTTAGAGACTCCAAAACTTCCAGCTCATTTCTCCTTGTATCTACTCTAACACAGCTGTGCAGAGATTAGCCAGTGGTTAAAAGGGAGGAAGCGCTGTCAAATAAAAAGACATGTCTCACTTTTAAAGCTGTGTACTTTCAGTGCAGGGTTGGTTTTTTTTTTCATGAAATACACAACACTGGGACTTCTTTCAGCACCTTTGGGAAGCATTTTATTTAAGCCATGTTGCTTCAGATCTGCCTCAGTCACTCAGTGAATGAAATGGTGATCCATGCAATGCCCATCAACAGCCGCCCCAACATCTGCCAAGTTTCATAAGCTTTAACCATACAGTACAAGATTACCATGCACAATATTCACCATGGTGTGGGACAAAGCAAGCACTACCATACTTCACAGTATGTTTTATTGCAGCACTGAAAACTCTTCCTAGGATACATGCAACTTGCTTCTCATTAAGCTAACCCCAAATTGTGTCTTTTTCTCAGACAAGTTTTCCAGTGATCATTTCATGCAAGTAGTCCAGATGGTTACTTGATTTTATATGGATGAAGCACCAGCATTATTTCTATAACCTAAAAGCAAAAAAGGCTTCCTGTCTCTAAACTTGAATTCCACATTCAGCCATGGCCCAAAGTTGAAACAATACCTTAATTATACACCTATTTTATCAGGCATTTTAAGTGTTTATTGCCTTTTTCAGTTTTACACAAACATTAAATTTAGGGTGGCATAATTACAATGAGCTGAGCAGGTTTTTTTTGCAGTTGTCAAAACTAGTAAAATTTCTTACATACAGCTATACTCCTATGCAGCATGAATTGTTTGGAAAGCACAGTTTATGGTAGGCATTCCACCAGACCATCTGGTAAAACATGATCATTCGATTTTTTTCTCAAATACCGACAAAAGTGTGCAGAAAAAAGGCAAAAAATAAAGGCACCGGCAAGGCTTTTCTGCCATACAAGGAATGGAAAACATGCAGTGCCTGACCATTCCTCTCATTTTGTTACAGACTTCAGAAATCATCTGTTGTTTTTTTTTAACAGCTGCAAAAACATCAGTATAAAGAGTGCACCCTCAGTAAGTTTGCAGATGATACCAAGCTGTATGGTATGGTGTGGTCAACACATCGAGGGACAGGATGTCATCCAGAGATACCTCAAGCACTGGGCTCAGGATAATCTCCTGAGGTTCAATAAATCCAAGTGCAACATCTTTTGCACCTGGGCTGTGGCAACTTCTGCCGTCAGTACAAGCTGGCAGATGTAGGAATGGAGCACAGCCCTGACAAAAAGGACTTGAACGTACCAGTGGATAGGAAGCGGGACACGAGCAGCAATGTGCCCTTGGAGCCCAGAGAGCCAACCGTATCCTGGGCTGCATCCAAAGCAGCGTGGCCAGCAGGGCAAGGGAGTGATCCTGCCCCTCTGCTCTGTGCTGTGAGGCCTCACCTGGAGTACTGCATGCAGATGTGGAGTCCTCAGTACAGGAGAGACATGGAGCTGTTGGAGTGCATCCAGACGAGGGCCACAGAAATGACCCAAGGGATGGAACACATCCCTGTGAGGACAGGCTGAGAGAGATGGGGCTGTTCAGCCTGGAGAAGAGAAGGCTCGAGGAAGACCTGAGAGCGGCCTTTTGATATATAAGGGAGGGCTGTAAGAAAGAAGGAGACAGACTCCTTAGCAGAGTGTGTTGTGATAGGACAAGAGGGAATGGCTTCAAATGAAAAGAGGGAAGATTTAGATTGGTTATAAGGAAAAAGTTATTTACAATCAGGGTGGTGAGGCAGTGGCACAGGTTGCCCCGAGGTGGTGGCTGCCCTGTGCCTGGAGACACTCCAGGTCAGGCTGGATGAAGCTGTGGACAACGCGATCTAGCTGTAGGTGCCCCCATCCACTGCAGGGGGTTGGCACAGATGACCTTGATAAGTCTCCTCCAACTCAAATGATTCTGTGTGACCGTATGGCCTACCCAGCCCCCTCCAGCTCAGGCTGCCCAGGTCCCCATCCAACCTCGCCTTGAGCACCGCCAGCGATGGGACACCCACAGCCTCACCGCCCTCTGAGTGAAAAGATTTCCCCTGGAACCTGACCTAAACCTCTCCTCCTTCAGCCTAAAGCCACTCCCCCTCGTGCTGTCACCGCAAGCCCCTTCGGGCACAGAACACCAAAACCGCATTTATCTCAGCGGAGCCCGGCTCCTAAGGAACACATCGTCCGTCCCGCCCCGCGCCCGCAGCGCCCCGCGGGCCGCCCTTACCTGCCCCGGCCGGCCGGGAGGGTGGAACCCGGCCTCCCTTCCCCTTCCTCTTCCTCCCCCTCCCTTTCCTCTTCCTCCTCCTCCCCCTCCCGGCCCCACGAGGGCTGCGCACGCACCCGGCTAGCCGTGCGGCGTTGTTGGTCTCCTCGGTGTCCGCGCCGTGCTGTGCGGTGTTACAAAACAGTGCTCGCATTCCCGTTCCCTGTTTCAGGCTGGTTAGCAAAGCCGCTTTGTTTTCTTTCGTGCCAAATCTAGGCCTGTTCTGCCAGTCCGTGCGCCAACACGTAGATAATCCTGAGCATTTAAAAGCAGCAGGGATGGCGGCAGGAGGTTGCTTGTCCTCAGAATCACAGAGCCGTAGGGGTTGGAAGGGAGCTCTGGAGATCACCTACTGTGACCCCCTGCTAAAGCGGGTTCCCTGCTGTAGGTTGCACGGGAAAGTGACTGCATGGGTTTTGAGTGTCTCCAGAGGAGATAGCCACTGCCACTTGACTCCTGTCTTTTTGATACGGTTTTAAGTTGAGGGAGTGAAGGTTTAGGCTGGATGTCAGGGGGAAGTTCCTTATTGTGAGAGGGGTGAGGTGCTGGAACAGGCTGCCCAGAGAGGTTGTGGATGCCCCGTCCCTGGAGGTGTTCAAGGCCAGGTTGGAGGGGGCCCTGGGCAGCCTGGACTGGTATTAAATGGGGAGGTTGGTGGCTGGCAGGGGGGTTGGAGCTTCATGATCCTTGAGGTCCTTTCCAAGCCAAGGCATTCTGCGATATTTATAAGCATTAATAAGATCTCCCTCAGTCTTCTCCAGGCTGAACAGTCCCAGGTCTCTCAGCCTTTCCTCACACTGGAAATGCTCTGAGGCACTGTTGCTTTCTGCAGCAATTCCCTGAGCAGCAGTGACCTGGGGGTGTGGGCATTACCTACATGGTCAGGATGCTACTGCGAAGCTTCCTCCATATTCTTAGCCCAATTCTGGGGGTCTACAGTTGTCCCTGAGTCCAATTCAGTTGTCCCTGAGGAGGTGTGTGCTGCTTCTGGTTGCTCTGTTGGGCTGGATCTGTGCTTATAGTTGGCAGAGAGCAAAGATGCTGCTGTATGGGTGACACTGTTCTCCCCTACTCCTGAACTGGAGCTCTGATTCCCAACATCTAGTGCAAAACTTTTCAAGTGCCAAGCAGTTATTGATACTGTTGGGCTAATGCAACACCTGGAACTCTTGGCCTAAGACCTTGGCCAAAGACCTTTCCTGATGGATGAGAAGCTGGACATGAGCCAGTGTGTGCCTGCAGCCCACAGGCCAACTATATCCTGGGCTGCATTAAGAAAGGGGTGGCCAGCAGGAAGGGATTGTCCCCTTCTACTCAGCTCTTGTAAGGCCCCATGTGCAGTACTGCATCCAGGTCTGGGGCCCCAGCACAAGAAAGACACAGAGCTGTTGGAATGGGTCCAGAGGAGGGCTACTAAGATGGTCAGAGGGCTTTCCTATGAGGAAAGATTGAAGGAGTTCAGCTTGTTTAGCTTGGAAGAGAAGGCTCTGAGGAGACCTCATTGTGGCCTTCCAGTACTTGAAGGGAGCATATAAACAGGAGGGGGAATGGCTGTTTCCAAGGGCAGATAGTGATAGGACAAAGGGGAACTGTTTTGAACTGAGACAGGGGAGGTTTAGGTTAGATATTAGGAGGAATTTTTTCACACAGAGAATGGTGACGCACTGGAACAGGTTGCCCAAGGAGGCTGTGGATGCCCCATCCCTGGAGGCATTCAAGGCCAGTCTGGATGTGGCTCTGGGCAGCCTGGTCTGGTGGTTGGCGACCCTGTACATAGCAGGGGGTTGAAACTAGATGATTTTTTAGTTCCTTTTTAACCCAGGCCTTCTACAATTCTATGAAGACTTTATCACATAACTCAGATAAAAACTCCCTTGTGCTGAGCTGAGCATTGCCACATGCTGCAGAACACACTGGAGTTGATGCATGCTTAAAGGATACAGATATTCTGGGTGAGCCACAGGTACATGGTCCTTGTTCTGCAGTAGCTCACTTACTCTCTTTACATCTCCAGCTTTTGAAAGCTGCTTAATACACACACTTCTCTATTTTCACTCTAACAAGGCAGCAAAAAGTAGAAGTAACCCCAGAAATTCTGTTGGGTGGTAAGAATGGCCACTGCTAGCAGAGCCCTGCACAGAATGTAATAGCCAAAGAGCCACAGTTTTGTTTGGTTCCAAGAGTCTGCCTCTACTCTGTGAATTAAAACAATTCTTTTGAAGATGCATGCTGTCATTAAATTGCTTAGTCTGATTTAATGAACCCAGGCAAGGAACTGATTTTGCTCCCTGAAAAGCGAGGCTGGCTGAATTTATTAAAATGGTAATCATAAAGCCAGCCTGTAGGTCCCTGTGGCGAGGCACAATTAAAGTTAAAACTTCCCAGTGCTATAAGTTTTTTAAATGCCTCGTTTTACGTCTTGACTGTAGGGAGAGGAGTTTCCACTGTACATCTAAGACATTGTTCAACAGCCTTTGCAAGTTGCTGGGTTCAGCTGCGAAGATTTTAAAAGCTGCTTTTGTTGGCAGCCTAGGACACATCCGTGACCTTATTAAAGTGGAAGTGAAAGCTCTCCCCTTTTTTTTTTTTTTTTTTTTTGCAACAGTAAATCTACTAATTTTACAGTCAGTTGAACAGCAATAGATTAATTTGTTTAAAGTCTGCGTTCACAAAGAAAACGTGAACTTCACTGCCTTGAATACCCGAAACTACAGTGCGATATTTAAAGGGTAGAAACTATTACAACTTGCCCCAGAATGGTCCAGGCAGTTCCCTGTCACCTGCTTCTCAGCACAGGTGCTGACCTCCCCGTCTATTCTATCCCTCCTGACAGCCTAGCAGCGAGGCTGCCTCTTTGTGTGCAACAGAGAGCGCTTTTCCAAGCGCTGGGCCAGTTTTCTTCAGCAACCACAGGAAGCAGAATAAAGAAGAGGTTAAGGGCCAGCGCCAGGGTCAGAATGGGTTAAATTTAGTTAACATCAGAGGTTATAGCTTTTAACAAGAGCATGAAGGAAACTTATTCGAAGTTGCAATTTGTTTCTTCTTTGTCAACCATTATTTTTTTTTTACCCTATTGATAGTGACAGCTTAACAAAGTTTTTATATGCTGGGGTTTTCATCCTTTAGAGGATAAAGAACCGTGATGCAAAAAAGAGATGCAGGTGGAAGACTTTATAAAGCCTCCATGATTTTCAAATTGAGGGTTGAAAGTAGGCTCCCTGCGTGGCTAAGTCAGAAATAATTTGTAAATGTTAAAAAAATGCATGTTATGGACAGAGGAGCTGGGTTTTTTGGTTTGGTTTGGTTTGGTTTTTACCTTTGGAGTTTCTTGCCAATAGCAGTGCTTTATGGAACGCATTACAACCAGACTGATTTTGTATGTATTTTTTTCCCAAGGTGATCTATTTATTTTTTTTTAATCTCACTCTCATGATGATCAAAGTGAATGCCCCTGACAACAGCCTCGATAATCAAGACTTTTTAGTGCAGAGCACATCGTGCTAGTTCTTTGGTTGGTTGTTTTTTTTCTTCCCAATTCAGTAAACGAGAGTAAGCTACAGAATGCACTTGGTGGGTAGCTCTGCTGGAAAGCCTTCGTTCTGCTTCTTGGAATGCAAAGGGGAGGAAAGTTTGAATCTTTCTGAAAACTACTCAGCAAAAATGAAAACAAAGAATACATTCAGGAGGATTTTCCTCGTGTTTCTGCACAATAGCTTATCTTCTGCCAATCAGTCTTCAAAATTAATTTGTAAGATAACTATGGTTTACTATTGCTTTATCCTGGTACAAAGTAAAGAACTGAGATCTGAAAACAGTTTAATTAACTCTGATAAGAACTCAGAAATGCAAACTATGACCTTTTTAAATATATCTTTTTCTTTCTTTTCTTTTTAATGTGTTTTCCTAAAGGAAAAAAAAAATAAGCTTATAGGATTGTTGTGCCTACATATCTATCTGTCTTACTACAGGTTTGCTCAGTACAGCTTTCATCTCTTAGACACTTCTGCCCAGTTTGGTGAAGAGATGGTGGCCCCCAAAGCTCCAGTATGCTCGTAATTGCGGTAAATACACATCTCTAAAAAGAGAAATTGTGATAATTGGTATTTAAACAAAGGAAAGAACCTCAAATTAATGTCTTGTTCTGGCAAGAGATTTCATCCGGCTGACCAGGCAGGATGTGTATGGGTTGCCTTGCTATCCCACACGACTTCACAGAGTCATCGAATGGTTGTGGCTGGGGGGCACAAATTCAGATTTGCTCTGGGTTCTTGGCTGTATGCTGGAAGCTGACTGCTCTCTAGCAGGGTGGATTTGTCCTCTGAGATGCATGTAATCACTTGGACAGTTCTGGGGTTATTCTTTCTGAAATCAGTGTGAACTTTGTCAGTGCAGACTAAATTCTGGAGGAAGTATATTTGGCTCACAAAGTCTATTCATCCTGGCGTGACACCTCTTGGTGGCTTTTGGTCCCAAAGCAGGAGTTCAGAGACACATGGTATTGACCATTGAGTAGATACTTGACCAGAAAAGGAATAGGAAAAAACCAACTAAGCAACCAAAGGAGAAAAGTTATGGCTCTCAGAACCCAGACAAATTGTCCTGGAAATACATGACCGGATCTCTCACTTACTATTCTGCTCACAAGCTGCAGCCAAAACTCAGCTGTGAGTAGAGAAAGAACATCTTTTTGAAAAATGCAAAATTGCCGTTTGTTTCCTTCTGGGCTGCTCTTATGGGCTTTAAAGCTATAATTTCAAAAGTTGCACAAAGGCAGCAGACATCAAATGGCACGGGCTGAGGGGAAGCTTGGGGAGAAGAACCGCAAAGTAAGTTATGTGGATGGAAACTGCAGACCACCAGAGCAAGGTTATTTGTTCATTACAATTCACCAAACGTGGCTTTTTTCAAATGGTGGAGCAGCAGGGAAGAAGAGTTAGCATGACCCCAAGAGCCCTGATCCATACAGCCTAATTTTCACCGACATCCTTTGCCTCATGTTTGAGTAGGCTGGGTGATTTTTGGCATGGGAGGGAGGAGATCTGAGTTACGGTTGCAATTCTGCTACTGTGCCCTGTGAACTCAGATAAATCATTTCACCTCTGTGCTGCTCTCATCTTTTTACCCACTTTGACACTTTAGCCATTTTGTTGCAGCATCTTTCCCTAATTCTATGTTTGTGCCATGCCTACTGCTGGGGAGCTGTGCTCTCGGGTGCTGCTATAGTCTTAATGAACAGTAAAGAAATACTCCACCAGGGCTCTCCTGTTATCTCAAAGCTGGCAGTCAATAAAATACTTCAAAAGATTGAGAGCTCTTGCCTACTGATCTATTACTTACTTTTTTGTAGCATTTTTAACATGGGAAAGTACCAATTATGATAGGAATAATTATGCTTTTTTGAATTATTGATAACGTCTATTTCTTCTTGAAATCTTGGTGGTAGCTTCAGTTCTTCACTGTGTGTAATTTTTTGTTGAACTGCTTTATAAGACAACATGCCTCTAAATCTCAACCATGTTGGTATTTTTTCCTTAACTCTGCCCTTTTGTGTAGATGCAGTTCATGTGTCCAGAATTAGGAATGAAACTTCCTCCTGAAATAATTATTCAGTACGCATGAAATCTACTCCGTCGTATCTCCATAACATTGAGGATTACTGGCTCTGTTCATTGTCTCTGCAAAATTGTGTATGTTCTCTAAGGTCAGCCACCGGTGTAGATGCTCCTCTACCAGGACAAACAATCATAGAATCATAGAACGGCCTGGGTTGGAAGTGACCTCAAGGATCACCAAGCTTTAAACCCCTGCTGCAAGCAGGGCAGCCAACCATTGTAGCTAATACTAGACCAGGCTGCCCAGGGCCCCCTCCAACCTTTGGCCTTTAACATCTCCAGGGCTGGGTCATCCACAACCTCTCTGGGCAGCCTCACCACTCTCATAGTAAAGAACTTTCCTCTGATATCCAACCTAAATCTTCCATCACTGGGGGGTCTGGGGCCCCCAGTACAAGAAAGACAGGGAGCAGTTGGAGAGGATCCAGAGGAGAACCGTAAAGACGTTCAGGGGACTGGAGCACCTCCCCTACGAAGACAGGCTGAGGGAGCTGGGCTTGTTCAGCCTGGAGGAAAGAAGGCTGCGGGGTGACCTCATTGTAGCCTTTCAGTACCTAAAGGGAGCTTGCAAACAGGAGAGGAGTCAACTCTTTACAAAGATGCCAACATACTTTAAAAAATAATAAAAAATTACTATACAAAAAATAGCTTGACATGCTTCATCAGCAAAGCATTCATACCATTGCATACATTCCCTTGAAGGTCCTTCCCTTCCAACTGGAATTCAGACTGGACTCTTTCAGAAGATAGACATATGAAAAACTCATCATCCAGAGTTTTTTGCATTTTACCTATTCCTACAATTCTTTCTTTTGTCTTTATATCAGATTTATCCTCAGAGAGCAGAGACAAGAAACCTCACAGCTAGGACAAATTTCAGCATCCTGTGTAAAATGTCTGTTGCCAGAGTTTGTTCTTTGTTGACTTCCAGACCCCACAGTGTGCTTATTAACATTTTGTTGTTTAATTCCCTGCTGTCCTTCTTTTGTGTGGTTACAGAAACAAGTTTTGAGCTCCAGGAGGAACTGCTGTCTGAGAGAATTTACTGTTTTGTGATAAAAGTGTAGAATCACAGCTTAATACATGCTGGGACCTCAGGGGTTCATCTATTCCAGTGCCATATCCAGAATTTTACATTAGGACCTCAACTTGATGGGAAAATACTAATTTTTCTTTCTTTCTTTCTTTCTTTAAGTGAACCACCTCAGGAATCAGCAGGATTTGAAATATTTTCAGGTTCTGCTCTTTCACATTCTAATGCAGGATGGGGCCTTTGTGTATACCTTTTCTTAGAAGCAATTACAGTTCTACAAGCTCACTGCATTTGAAATTCAAACCACTATTCTATTTTCGAGTGGCAGTTTGAGAATTATTTGTTAGTAATTTTTAAACAGTTTAATTGTGTTGAGACATCTTTACATTCTGAGTAGTTTTTGTATGTATATGGATTCACATCAGTGGAATTTACATGGCATCAGACCATGAGTTATTTACAGAAATTAAACACAGATGCTAGAGCAAGAAGAAATGAATCATAGTTGTTTCTATAAAGAGCAGCAGGGGGTAATGATTTTGAGGGAAAATTCAGAAAGCAGCTCTTCATGAACACATAGAATTCTACTCAGAAATGAATTGAATTATTCCTGTATTCACTTTGATCTGGTAACTCACAAGCAACTCACAAGCATATATAGCATTGGAGAGACCAGAGAGTTTATTCTTACTGTAACATCTCAGATGCATTCATTCTATATAATTTTGTCAAAAAAAAAATGTCCTGTGAAATGTTCTAATGAGAATTTCTCTAAATATTACTGAACATAACATGAACTTAAAAAATCCTGATTTACTAACCTGCTGCTTTTGAGCCTGATCCTACCAAGGAAGGGATTTGTCTATTTATTTACAAAGAAATGGAGCAACAGAGGTGGGATACTGTTTGAACATCCCAATCTCATACTTATTCATCTGAACCAGTATGTTGAAACATACTATGCTATTGAAAAAGATAAGTTATTGCCAGCTGTTTCTTGTCTGTGTGAAAACAAAATGGAAAAACTGCAGTATCTTTTATTAAAAGGCCAAAAAAGGGGAGAAAAATAAAGTAAGCCCAAACTTAGGCCAGCTGATGCTTTGTTCATTGGTTATTTTTTCCACTAGCTCATTCTGCTTTTGTAAACTTTGAGGAGGAATGTTGTGTTGTAACTTGGTCAGTTACTTGTGTGGGTAACGAGAAACAACTATACTTTGTTAGCATGCAGTATAATTAAGTGACACTCTAAAAGGTAAGTGGCTTCTTCTACTTATGTCTAAAAACAGCCATAAGTCAAGCAAAGTGATTTTTATAGAGTAAATATAACAAATGTCAAATAAGTATATATATTTCCTTCCATTATTTTTATACTGCTATTAGCTATAAACTCTTTGGAACATTTTCATTTTAATGATGACACCAAGTTGAGTGGTGCAGTTGACACGCCAGAGGGAAGGGATGCCATTCAGAGGGATCTGGACAGGCTTGAGAGGTGGGCCCATGCCAACCTCATCAAATTCAACAAGGCCAAGTTCAAGGTCCTGCTCCTGGGTCAGGACAATCCCAAACACAGATACAGGTTGAGTAGAGAATGCCTTGAGAGCAGCCCTGAGGAGAAAGATTTGGGCATGTTGGTTGATGAAAGACTCAACATGAGCCAGCAGTGTGCACATGCAGCCCAGAAGGCCAACTGTATCCTGAGTTGCATCAAGAGAAGCGTGACCAGTAGGTCAAGGGAGGAGATTCTGTCCCTCTATTCTGCCCTCATGAGACCCCATCCAGAATACTGCATCCAGTTCTGGAGTCCCCAGCATAAGAAGGACATGGAGCTGTTGGAGCAGGTCTAGAGGAGGGCCACTAAGGTGACCAGAGGGCTGGAGCACCTATGAGGACAGGCTGAGAGAGCTGGGGCTCTGCAGTCTGGAGAAGAGAAGGCTCCAGAGGGACCTTACAGTGGTCTTCCAGTACCGGAAGGGGGCCTACAGAAAGCTGGGGAAGGACTTTTTTAAGGGCATGTAGCAACAGGATGAGGAAAAATAGCCTTAAACTGGAAAAAGGTGAATTTAGCCTAGATATTAGGAAGAAATGGAGGATAGTGAGACACTGAAACAGGTTGCCCGGTGAAGCTGTGGATGCCCCTTCCCTGGCAGCATTCAAGGCCAGGCTGGATGGGGCCTTGAGCAACCTGGTCTAGAGGGAGGTGTCCCTGCCTATAACAGGCAGTTGGAATTAGGTGATCTTAAAGGTTGCTTCCAACCCAAACCATTCTGTGATTCTACGATTCTGTGAAAATGGAGTTTTCCAAAAACTGTTGCATTACATTGAAGCCAAAGGCTTTGTGGTGGAATCCAAGACCAAGAGGAGGGAGTAGCAAGCCCAAGTTTTCTCTGTATCCATTTCACATCACTCTGGAACTTGGTTTTCCACATTCCCATTCAGTCCTCCCCCACTATTTATCAACTTACTACAGGATAGATGGAAAAATGTGCAAATATCCCGAATTTGGATATTTTCAATGAAATTCAGTTACCAGCTTTTTATTGGCAGTTGAGACATTTTTGCACAGTGAACAAAGCTACTGATGTTTTCCTTGGCTTTTTAAAATGAGTTTGTCAAATTACCTATGTGCATTTATTCATATGGAAGTGCCCCAAGGTGCTTTGTACCTTCATTACCCTCTCCAGGCTGGGTTTTCTGGTCACACTGCATTTCACAAAGTGCACAAATGTCTGATTTTGATAAGCTGTGCCTCAGCAGGTGAGCTGAGCCCAGAAGAGGATCCCAGTGAGTGTTCAGGCTGCATGTCCTACTTGAAACAGGCTTTGTTTGTATGCAAGTCACTGAGGCAAGATAGGCAGAGTATCCCACAGGCGGAAGACATCCTTTCAGCAAGAATGAAAAGCTGTTCAGTTTTAAATGGAGTTTTTCCACAGAGCTGTTTAAGTGGGGAAAAAATGGACAAGCTCTAAGTAATAAGCACTCCCCACGCTTGCCAAGGAAAAGGGCAGAACAATACAATTTATTTACCATAGAAGCCCTTACCTTCCTTGCAACTCACATGGGTTGAAGATGCCTCCTTTCCACTGAGCAAGTCCCCAGCAGTGTTAGTTCAGTCACTAAAATTGCATGTCATTTGCATAATCACTGCCATCCCAGTAACTACTTGATAACTCCACGGGCAAAGGTAGTTCTGTTGAATGCGTAGAAGAAGAATTACAGGAGCTGCTTTTCCTCCTCTCTTGGCTGCTGCTGATACGGAAAGGTCCTGTTATCTGAGGCAGGCGCATAGGGATGTGCACTTGGACAAAGGGTTATGGGCCATCTTCATTATATGCAAATTTGCCGGAGCATTAATCTGCTATGCATTAACATAATATCAATCGATGCATCGGGGTGATTCTCATCTGATCTAAAACATCCCTCGTGTAAGCAAAACAGTTTAGCCACATGGAGAAACGATGAGCTAATTCATTCTGGATCTAACCATATCAAAATCACAAACATGAATCAGAGCTGAATGTGACCTGATTATATTTGTAGAAACCATTGCCTTACAGGCAGTTTATTCATTTAAATAACCAAATTAAACATGATAGTCCTAAATGCATCTTACTTAACTTGATCATTTAAATAAGCAACCATCTGCTGCGGATGGCACAAATGAACCTTGTCTTTAAATATTTCTTCCTTTCCTTCTCAAAACCAGAACTACTTTACATCCTCAGACTATTTCACGTTCTGTCTGTGCCAGAGTACCTTTGTATAGGGATTGGGGACAGAAGTTAATAGAAATTATAATACAAATACAAGCTGAACTCAATGTCTCTAATAGATGGTACTAATCAGCTAAAGGGAGTGCATTAGCATCCCTATTTATACAATCATTTTAGCCACAGCGGAATCCATTTGTTACTAGAGGAATACAGCTGAACTCTATTGGGATTAAAGGGCAAGGAAGGATAAGATCAAAAAGCTGGGAAAAAACCTTAGCAAACTGAAAAAATCCCATTCACTATTTGAGGTCAGGGTCCTAATTTTATTATAGGTATTTTTGCTTTATTGAGTAAGGAACAATTTTTACTATTCTTCATTAAGAAGGGAATGCCTTTCGGGTTACGCAGCATTACTTAAGGTCTGGTTCTGAAGGCGTGTATGTAGAGCTGCTCTATGCACGGGGACCATCCTCCTGCTGAATCTGAGGGGATAAAAGGCTGGGGAAAACTTAGGTATGCAGCAGAGTGCTGAAGAATTGGGACTGCAGATGTGCTCATTGTTGAGTATCTCTGTGTAGTATTGCTTGGAGCTTTAGATAATTATGGTTACAAAACATGTACTACAGTAAAATTAGTAAGAGCAAATCATGTCTAATTGGGGTGGGATGGTTTCCACAATGACCTAACATAGACTCTCTCACAAAACATGCCCTGTGCTGTGTAATATCCAGAGAAAGAGGACCCTCCGTTTTGAGCCTGATGTAATATGTGCACAAGTAGAACGACCAGAAGTTGATTCTCCTCTCTTGAGGATTCAAGCCTATGGAAAAAGAACAAACTACTTTTGAATTTAAAAAGATTTAAAAAGATCAACACGTGTCAATTCTGACAACTGAGTCTTTAACGCATTCCCAGTGTCTACATGACCTGAAATCCTGCTTTCTTTGCCATGTGGTTCTGGCAATCCCAAGTGTGCGGTGTTGCTGTGGTTGTCACACACACACACCCTAGCACTGACAGCTGGAGGCAGTGCTGGTCCAGTAGCACAGGGCTGTGCATGATATTACTGTTGTCATCCCCCTTTCTGACCACTCTGGCTGTGCTGGTGGAGCGCTCACCTGTAGCAGCTGTGTGGAGTTATTGGAAGTAACAATCATAATTGTGTTAATGCTACAAGTGTAAGGTGGAGGAGTTGTTAAAACAGTGCTTTCTCCTTTGTACCAAATTCAGGAAAAAATTGCAGATTGGTCAGCTGAGGGCAATCGTGTGTGTTGGCAAGGTGACTCAGTGAGGAGGACGGCATGGAGCTGCGCCAGGGGAGGGCAGCTGGGGGTGAGGGAAAGGGTCTGCGCCAGAGGGCGGTGGGCATGGAACAGCTGCCCAGGGCTGTGGGCACGGCCCCAGTGCTGGAGCTCAGGGAGCATTTGGACGGCGCTCTCAGACATAGAGGTTGGATTTGGGTGATCCTATGAGGAGCCAGGGATTGGACTCGATGGTCCTCGTGGGGCCCTTCCAACTCAGGATATTCTGTGGTTCTGTGTTTCTAACTTTCACCAGCTTCAGAAGGCATTTGTTCTCTTTTACATATATTTTTCCTACAGCAATCAAGAATCCAATATAGAAGGAAAATAACATGACAAGTTTATCTTGGTCCAAAGTCATTCTGACTGTTTCAATTTGACCTCAGCACCAATGGAAGAATGGGATATCTTTTATTATGCTAAAACCTTCCTTCCTCCCTAGCCTGCACATATGCACACCACTAGGGCTGCTAGTTGTAGTAATTAGCTCAGTGTGCTAATGAGAGTTTCCAGGGAAAATGCTGACAGGATTAATTAATGGGTGAATTTCACTTTAATAAATGTATAGGCAATTTTCTAAATGCAGATGGCACAGTCCATCCTGAGAGGGGCTCAGTCTAGAGCTACTTAATACAGTAAGTGTCTGGGGAAAGTGGTTAATTTGTAATATGCTTCGTGATACAGATTAGAAGAGGAATAATGCTTATGTTTGCTTCCCGATACATTATTCATTTCTCAACAGCTTGACAGTGTGGTGTCCTTTTCTGTTTGCTGCTCCCAGTTCTTTCCATTGAGTCGTGAGGCAGGAACAAACATGCAGTGTCATTAGAGTAGCTTCAGCCATTCTTGTCCTGTTTCAGGCCACAGGTTTGTTGTGTGTTGTAACAGAGAATGACAACAGGACCCTTGCTTTGTTGGTGACAAAGTCTAACGAGCATCATAGAATATCCCACACTGGAAGGGACCCACAAGGGTTACCAAGTCCAACCCTGGTTCCACACAGCATCACCTAAAAATCAAAGCCTGTGTCTAAGAGCATTGTCCAGACACTCCCTAAACTCCAGCAGCTCAGGGCTGTGCCCACTGCCCTGGGCAGCCTGTTCCGTGCCCACCACCCTCTGGGGAAGAACCTTTTCCTGATATCCGTGATTGAGAGCTATAAGCTTTTATGAAAGGGTAGGTGAGGGAACTACAAACCAGTGAGCCTCGTATCTGTGCCTGGGAAGATAATGGAACAGATCCTTCTGGAAGAGATGTTAAGGCACATGAGGGATGAAGAGGTGATCCGAGACAGCCAGCATGGCTTCACCAAGGGAATATAGTCCTTGACCAGTCTGGTGGCATTCTATGATGAAATGACTGCATCAGTGGGCAAAGGAAGGGCAACTGATGTCATTGTGCGAGGCCTTTGAAATGGTACCCCACCACATCCTTTTCTCTAAATTGGAGAAATATGGGTTTGAAGGCTGGACTATTTGGTGGACAAAGAATTGGTTGGATGATCATAGCCAGAGGGTTGTTGTCAACAACTCTATGTCCAGGTGGAGGCTGATTGCAAGTGGTGTCCCTCAGAGGTCTGTCTTAGGACTGGTGCTTTTCAACATCTTCGTCAATGACATAGACAATGTGATTGAGTGTACCCTCAGCAAGCTTGCTGATGACACTAAGCTGAGTGGTGCAGCTGAGACAGTAGAAGGAAGGGATGCCAAGCAGAAGTACCTGAACATACTCAAAAAATGGGCACACAAGAACATTAATGAAGTTTAACATGTCCAATGGCAAGGTGTTCCACTTGGGTCGAGGCAATCCCAGATATGAGTATGGGTCTGGAGTACAAAAGAACTCATTAAGAGTAGCCCTGTGGAGAAGGTCTTGGGGGTCCTGATGGATTAAAAGTTGAATATGAGCCAGCAGTGTGCTCTTCCAGCTCAGAAGGCCAACTTTATCCTGGGCTGCATCAAAAAAGGGGTGGTCTGCAGAGAGAGGGAGGGGATTGTCCCCTTCTACTCTATACTTATGAGGACCCATCTGGAGCACTGTGTCCAAGCCTGGGGGGTCCAGAGGAGGGCCACTAAGATGATCAGAGGGCTGGAGCACTTCTCCTATTAAGAAAGGCTGAGGGAGCTGGACTCGTTTATCTTGGAGAAGAGAAGGCTCTGGGGAGACCACATCGAATCCTTCCAGTACTTGCAGGGAGCTTCTGAGCAGGAGGGATACCAATATTTAACACAGTCTGATAATGGTAATACAGTGGGGAATGGTTTTAAACTAAAAGGGAAAAATTAGAAACTGGCTGCCCAGAGAGATTGTGCCCCATCCCTGAAGGTACTCAAGGCTGGATGGGGCCCTGGGCAGTCTGATTTGGTGGGTGATGTCCCTGCCTGTGGCAGGGGGTTGGAACTCGGAGGGCTATAACGTCCCTTACAACCTAAGCATTCTATTAGTCTATGATACCTGGCCTGACCCTCTCCTGACACACGTTACAATGTTGGATTGCAAGCACCAGTCCTACCTTGCATGTGAGATCTGAGCAGCACGGCTGGGCTGGAGGAGGGCTGTGCTGTGCCATGCTTTGCCACTGACTCCAGATATTGTTGGGATCTTGCAGTCCTGGAAAGAAGAAAGGTGAACTGTTTGTTATTCTCGCTGCTAAACATTATAACATGATGGTTAAACTCAAAGCATTCATATAGGATGCGAAGAACTAGCAAACATCAGCACAGCCTGGGGTGCTCCATGCTAGATTTCCAATCTTAATAGATCGGGATCGGGATGGGGAAAAAAGGTGTAGTTACCTGTGAGATCCAAAAGACTTCAGGATCTTGCAATTCAGTTTCCTTCCAATAGTGATGTGTAGATTACATTTTTACCATGCCTTTCTCATTCCCACACAGGTGCTGTTCTCTGAGCAGAGGTGTTGACGTGCACACGCACTTCCCTCCCCAAAAGCTCAAGCCAGCTGCCAGCACCAGATACTGCTTGTGTGGGAACCATCAGCTCCACCCAGGACCTGAAGGCAGAGAACAGGGCTGACAGCTGTGACAGGTGATGGCACATGAGTAGGACTTGGGACTGCCCTGGGAGACACTGGCACCTGGCAGTGACTGGTGATGGTGCTTAGAGAAGCACCTGCTATAAACAGAGCAGGTAGGGCCATTCTTTCTTGGTCCTTGCACTGTAGGAATTGCTGTGTTTGTGTGCATGTTTGCATTTATATATCCAGTCCTGTTTGTATACCTCTGCTTAAATGCAAATTTCCACTGTTTCCATTGGAAATATTTCTGTATTTCCAGTGCAACCTGAAGCTGGATGCTGCATTGACATTTTTATTTTTATCCCGACTTTTTATGCAGTCGGTATTTAATCTCTGTTACAACTCATCTGTGCCTTTACATCTTCTATCTTCTGATAATGTTTTCTATGGTTTAGGTAAACAAGTTTTAAAACTCATGCCCACCGAATTATTCTTCGAGAAACAGAAGGTAAGCATTCTTTTTTGTTGTTTTCTAAATGCTATTCATAATTCATAACTGATTGCTGTCTTATTCCCCCTCAATCATTCTTTCTGCAAACTTCATTGTCCTCATTTTGGCAGTCACTTCACCCAACAAGTCATTCCATTACTGTGCTTCCCAGTCATTACTGTCCTTCTCTCATTGTCTGTGAGTTCTAGCCCATGCTTTTAAGAACAGAGACCAGAGCTGTGTAGAGGATTCAGGGTTTGAGTACATCTACACTATGGCATAATGATGTTTTCTGTTTCACTCTCTGTTTTTTTCCTAATAACTCCTGACATTCTATTTACCTTCTTGACCACCATGGAATAATGAGCTGGTATTTCAGAGAGCTATTCAAAGATCTCTTCCCTAGTGATAATAGCTAATTTAGAGCCCATCACTGAGCACGCACAGTTAAGATTGCTTCCCCGTGCACATTACTTAGCATTTACCAGTGCTGAATTTCATCTTCCTTTTCATTGTCGAAGACACTCTGCAGCCTAAAATCCTCCTGCAGCCCTGCAGAGCCAGTTGTCATTGTTACTCCCTGACAATTTTGCAACTTCAGCAAACTTTTTTCCCTTCACCATTCACCCCTTGTCCAAATCACTTATGAAAATGTTGGCCAGCACAGCTCCCTGGTGGTTATCTCCATCACTGTGAAAAAATGCCTCCGTTTTCCCATCATTCCTTTTGTGTCTTTTAACTACTCTGGGTTAGTTATTAATGCTCAAAGGAGGATTTTTTATGACTGATCCATTTCTTCCATTTCAAGGGCCCTGAGCAAGGGGTTTTTGGAAAACTGAAGAAGCGATGGCGCAAAGATCCTTGTGTATGGAGGGAAAGGTGCTTTCGAGGTCCTATTCAACTCACTGTAAGCACACCAAAACCTGCAGATAAGATGCAAGCAAAGGTGGGCGAGATGAAATATGTGAGGCAACCCTTTGGCTTTAAAGCACTCACGGACTAGGGGTGTTGTCTGGCAAGGCTGGGGAACCCCAGTCCTTGGAGTGCTTCAGCCCCTGGCTGGAGAAACCCAATCCAATTGCTTGTTGTTTGAGCAGAGCTTTGGATTAGATGAACTCGTGCTTCGGAGGTCCCTTATGATACCAATTTTCTACATTCCTATGTTTACAAGCGTATGTAAGAGATGTATGCATTAGTACAGGGTATTAGAGACTTGCCAGAGTCTAAACATAACTTTTGATTTTTGAACGGGGTCTGGTTTTGGTTTTCGGCAAACAAAAAAATGGAAAGTTATGCCTGCATTCAGTGGGAACAATTGGATGGGTGGCAAACAGCCCAAGTGCCTCTGTTTGGTCATAGTACCACTTTTGTATCTATTCCAGGCAGTTCCCACCCCACTGATTTTACACTGTAAATCATGCTTGGTGCAAAGTTCCAGACCTCCACCCACAGCTGCTGCAGCCTTGGACACTTCACTTCTTGAGTTCTGCTGAAAATGTCCCAACCAAGCTCCACTCCAGTTGGTGTAACCTTCTGTGATGGTCCCTGTCTGCAATCCAAAACCATGACTTTAAGCAGCACCTGAGTACAAACTCATTTCCTGTCCCTCATTTTGGGTAGCAAATGATCTTTGTCCCAGACAAGCCTGGTATTAATAGTCATTTATGGTCACAAATTATTGCAATTAGAGAAGGTTCGCTATTAATGGGCTGTAAAAGAAGTGAATCTCTGTTTAATTCAAGCTGCCATTTTGTGATTTAGTCATGACCTGCCTGTGTCCTTCAGGCCAGTGGGAAAGGTGAGCCTGGAGCTGCGCTGCCTGGAGAACTCAGCGTCCCCCCAGGAGGAGCAGGGCTCGGGGGGACACTGCTCACCCCGGTGCACCTGGCGGGAGGAGGTGATTGATTTCTCATCTGGAAGGGCACAGCAATGTGAGCAGACAGGGCACAGCTCTCTGGCTCTCCGTGCTCCCTTGGTGCAAAGCCCTGAGCCAGGCTGTGCTCACCCCATCCTGCTGTCTGGCCAAGGGCTGGTCCTGGGAGATGGAAATAGAGCTATGTTCTTCCTCAAATAACCAAAGCATCTCTTTTAGGATCTCATTTGCAGCTTTTATTTTTTTTTATTTGTAGAGCTTGGTTTACTTGAAGGCAAAGGACTGCCATGTCACAAAAAGGTTTGAATGCCATTGTTATCTCCTTGGCCTTCATTGCAGAGCAAAGCAGTGCACTGCTTACTGCACACTGGTACCAAAAGAAACCCAAGTCCTTGAAGAAGCTCAACAGAAGTGGCACTAATTAAGCTTAGAAGTGGGAATAGAACAGTGTTGTGGTTTTGTTGTGCTGTTCCCTGGTTCACACAGACACCTGGATCAGTGGGTCCCATCATCCATCATCCCACACAGCCTCAGGAGCTGTGTTCCCCCTCTTCCAGCACGCGCTATGTTGTGGTGCTCACTGAAATACACAGGAACCATATCTGTGCTGCAAATTGCTACTGAAAATCTGATCAGGTCTAAAAATAGATATTTTGCAGGTGCTTTAGAGGTGAAACCAAGTGTCATGTCCCAGTTGCAGTGTGGCTGCTTCGAAGTCAGGACGTGTTACAGCCCTGGGCAGGTGAAGGAACATGCTGCAGGAGTGAGGGGATGCGTTCTGCTGCACACTCAGCTGCGTTTGGAGGCAGCTCTCCATCAGTCACTGCTCTCTCTCCTTGCCTTGCCCTTCCTTTCCCACCCACCATGCTGCCACCTGTGCTGTGCTGACACCACAGCTTTGTGCTACGAGGAGCCAGGGATCTGCAACAGCTGAAAAATGACTTTGCACAGAGGTGGGCGATCTTTCCTCTGAGCGCAGCAGTCCTGGTCACCATATGTTGCACAAATGAGGGCTGGCAGAAGGGAGCAGAAGCAAACGCTGGTGGTGGGGTTGGGACAAAATGCAGATTGACAGTCTGATTACTGGCAATGGAGAAATGTGTGAGAACTGGGATCTGTGTTGTGCCCTACCAGATTCCTGCTCCAAACAGCAGGACCATAGAAACATTTGAGTTGGAAGGAACCCTTAAAGGCCATCTAGTCCAATCCTCTGCTCCATCAGGTGCACAGAGCCCCGTCTATGACCTTGAGTGCCTCCAGGGATGGGGCACCCACCTCTTTCCAGGCAACCTGTGCCAGCACCTCACCACCCTTATTGTAAAAAAAAAAAGAAAAGAAAGAGCACACCCTGCCCTGCACTCACTGGGTAATGCCCCCCATGCAGGTGGGTGGCTGTGAGCAGTGAATGCTCAGGCTCAGACATCACAGAGGCATCCTAATGCGTTTGCATTAACACTTTTCCCTTGGCTCTTCAGTTAAGAGCCATTTCTGTGATGCACAGGACAGAGCAAGCGTTGCTTAGCAGCTCTCTGTGTCAGCGGTCTGTGTGTATCTGTGCATTTGTACCTTCCCTCTCCTCACTCTGGACCAAATGAAGGTGGTGTTTCTGTTCTTCCTGTGAGCCAAGGCACTCCTGGCACATCACTGTGCTAAGCTGGTGCCCCATGCCTGCCTCCGAGCCTTAGTGAGGTGATCATCCTCTATTATCTTGTCCCAGAGATTTCTGGATCAAATAATTGCCCATTTTAATGTGGTTTGTTGAGAGCAGGCTTTAAATCACAGTGTTTTTAAGCATTCTGCCCATATCTCTCAAGCCAGGAGCACCTGGCAGTATCCACTGGTGTGGGGGTTTGGGACCTGGCTCACTGGGCATGGCCTGGGAGCAGAGGGTACAGATAGATCTCATGGGAAGGGGAAAAAGGACTGATGCCCACACAGTCCGCAGCAGGAAGAAGTGAAAACAGCTGCAGATCCCCGTAACAAATCTGCAGTGCTCCAGGCAGACTGCCTGGCTCTCTCCAGCTATCATTCCATCCATTTAGAATGGACTGCCCAGGGGGGAGGTGGAGTCACCGTCCCTGGAGGTGTTTAAGGCATGTGGAGATGTGGCACTGAGGGATTAGTGGGCATGATGGGGATGGGCTGGCAGTTGGACTGGATGATCTTAGAGGTCTTTGTCCCTTCGGTCTTCCTGGGCCGATGAGTGTGCTCAGGCCCTTGAGCCAAGGACATTGCTGGAAACAGATGCAGCTCCTGCTACATTCAGTGCAAAATCAAGGTGTGTAAGCAAAAGCTGGATTTCACCTGGAGTCTCTTTATCCTGTGATAAATTACTAAGCGGATTGTCAGATTTGATGTTCTGTCATGAATGTCTAATTAAAAAGCAAACCTCTGCTTCATAAAATCTCTGACTGATAGTACTAATAAAACATCATAAATGCAATGAATGTTGTGATAATGCTTCTGGAGACTAATTGCCTTTCATCATCAATAACACAGAACTGATTGGCAGCCACTTGTGATACCACTGTGCCGTGGTAGCTGGGATGGGGCTGGCCAGGGGAGGAGGTGGGGTGTGGGATGTAAGATGTGGAATGAGGGATGCAGGATGTAGGATGAGGAATGTGGGATGCTCATATTCTATGCTTGTTACTGCCTGTCCCAGGGAGGTGGGAGCCCAAAAGGATGTGCTAATGCTCAATACCAGAGTAGGCAGGTAGAGTTTGTCCCCATCCCCAGGCCCCAGCATTGATCCCCAGTCAGGACACCATGCACAGCCTCTCCAGTTGATGCCCCAGTGTGGGGGTCTGAAGAGGTGTGGAAATGATGTATGAGCACACAAATTATGTAGCTGGCAGTGGATGAAAGCTTGGCAGCCGAAGATGTGCTCAGTGCTATCTGGAGAAAGTGAATGGGAACCCGGGGATGGAAGTAAGCACCCATTCTTCCTCCTGCCCTCCTTGGGAAATGGCCAAGAGACAGCTTCTGCTGTGGTGCCCTCTCAGCACTGCAGTGTGCCTTTGCTGGTGCTGAGTCACGTAGCATGGAGGAGGGCCGGGCAGGATGCCACTGTCCATAGGGCAGATGCTTCATAGAATCACAGAATGGCCTGGGTTGAAAAGGATCTCAAAGACCATCTAGTTCCAACCCCCTGCTATGTGCAGGGTCACCAACCACCAGACCAGGCTGCCCAGAGCCACATCCAGCCTGGCCTTGAATGCCTCCAGGGATGGGGCATCCACAGCCTCCTTGGGCAACCTGTTCCACTGCGTCACCACCCTCTGGGTGAAAAACTTCCTAACATCTAACCTAAAGCTCCCCTGTCTCAGTTTAAAACCATTCCCCCTTGTCCTGTCACAATCCACCCTTGTAAACAGCCATTCCCCTTCCTGTTTACACGCTTCTTTCAAGTACTGGAAGGCTACAATGAGGTCTCACCAGAGTCTTGTCCAAGCTAAACAAGGCCAGTTCCCTCAACCTTTCCTCATAGGAGAGGTGCTCCAGCCCTCTGATCATCTTAGTGGCACTCCTCTGGACCCGCTCCAACAGCTCCACATCCCTCCAGATGTGAGTCCCCAGGGCCCATCCACTGCTCTGGTGCCTCTGTCAGACCACTGGATGTGCCCTCCCTCCCTGGGCTGCAGGTAGAGCCTTCTCCTTTCCTTCATTTATTGCTGGCATGGTATTCCTTTAAACTCCAACAACAAAACTCGAGGCAGCACTGCTATTGTTGCCTCTAAAATGTTTACTCCTGGCTCTCTTTAGGACCTAAAAGGCTGAAAACTGCATCCTAATTGCCCAATTAGTCCTAATGCTGCGTAGTGTTGACTGTTTAGTTACCATATATTGTGTACAGAACTAATTGTGGTGAAAGTAAATGAATGTGAAGGAAACAAACAAGCTACTAGAAAATAATTACTTGGAGTGTTTCTTTTTAGTACCTGTACAGCAGATTTCATTATAGTCAACAGCTTCTAAAGCTGCTTGAAATAGCGGTATTTGTCATTTTCATAGAAACTTGATAATGACATTAATTTATCTTAATGGTCTGTTCTATTGTTATAAATAGTAAAATTAGCTTAAATTGTCTTGCTTTTGCTGGTTTTGGATGGCTCCGAAGGGCCCCACAACAGCAGATGAGTAGATAATTTGGTGTGCTTGACAGATTTCCAATAATTTGTTATGTGGAACATGAGGTAATGCTAGTACCATTAATGTTCATTTTCCTCTAAATTCATTACTGCCCTTTTCCCTTTTATCTTTTTTAATGTCTGGGCCATTTTTTCTATATTTCAAGTGGAGCTACAAAGCCTATTCATATTCAGCTATAGTAGCTATTAACATTCTGCACATAGAGAACATCATGTAGAAAAACAACTCTTTATGAAATGATGAGGCTGGTGGCTATTTGTGCTGGAAAGTAGGCAAAATGGGTTGTTTGCTGGTATTAGGGATTGGCTGTAATTAAGTCAAATGTAATTTTAAAGAAATTTAAATGTTTTCGTTTTTATAGCAAAGGTAAAACACAATTCAGGGAGACTCTAAGAAGGTGTAAATGCATTAATAAAAATTATTTTCCTCTTTTTCTGCCACTTCTGCTTAAACTTCACAGAGGGCTGTGTGTGGGGCTATTTAGTCACACAATATTTTCTATCCAATTTAAGCCTAATTAGTCTTGGGAAAGTATGAACATTAATGCTGCCTTAGTGTGGGTTTGCTGATATGGCAATGATCTGAGCAAACAGGGCTTCCCATTGTTGGGAAACTAGTTTGGGTTCTTCTCTTTTTGTTTCTTTACTTTTGCATCCGTCCAACATCTGCAGCCTTTTCTCCCCAGCTCAGGGCCACCTGGCAGGAGCTGCTTAGATCCCTCTGAGTGCTCCTCCACTTGGGGTTCTCCTAGGCCTCTCCTTCCATCCCCTGAACAGGCAGGACCACCTGGGGCTGTGGTGGGACCAGTGGGTCCTTGGCACGGAGATGCAGGAACCCCTCTATTTGGTGTTGGCTGGTGCTGTCTGGAACTGTGCTACTGCACTAATGCTTCTCTTGAGAGACATGGATCTGTTGGAACGCGTCCAGAGGAGGGCCACAGAAATGACATGAGGGATGGAAAACATCCCTATGAGGATAGGCTGAGAGAGCTGGGCCTGTTCAGCCTATGACCTGGAGAAGGTTCTAGGGGGAGCTGAGAGTGGCCTTTTGGTGTCTAAAGGGGGGCTGTAAGAAAGAAGGGGACAGACTCTCTATCAGGATGCGTTGTGATAGGACAAGGGGAAAAGGTTTCAGACTGAAAGTGGAGAGATCTAGATTGGATATAAGGAAAAAGTTCTTTACAATAAGGATATTGAGGTACTGGCACAGGTTGCCCAGAGAGATGGTGGATCCCCTGTCCCTGGAGACACTCAAGGGCAGGTTGGACAGGGCTCTGAGCACCTGATGGAGCTGTAGGTGTCCCTGCTCATTGCAGAGTGTTGGCACAGATGACCTTTAAAAGTCCCTTCCAGCTCAGATGATTCTATGATTCTATTATTCATGCAATATCAAGACACTCACATGAAATGTGGATTGCTTTTAGCTTTTGGAAGCAGATTTGCCAACGTTCCCTTCTGCTGAGAAGTCAAAAATCTGCACTTCTAGGGAAAAAACAAAACAAAACAACAGACCTTTCCTTTTCCCCAGACTTCTTCCCCAGATTCAGAAGATTGAATACAAAGTGCTGAATACATTGCTGGCCATTGGCATTGGACAGGAGCAACTCCTTGTGGGCACATGTGGCAGAAGAGCACATTGCCCAAGCCCTGTCTCAGCTTATCATCTTACTCCTTCTCAAGACAGTGAAAGACATAGCTACATCTGCAGCTCAAGTTACCTGATTTATTCCTGACAACTGCATTAGGAGGAGATGAGCAGCACCTACAAGTGCCAATTTCTCTCCATTAATGAGAGAGCCCAAGCTCCCTAGTGTAAACATGGCATCAACGTGATGAACAGCCACACCTGGGCAAAGCATCAGTGCCAGAATCAGAGCTGCCACAGAAGGGATGCCCACACTTGACTCATGTAGGTGAACCACTACGGGGTGGGGGAAATTCTCCTTTGTCCTGGAGCTCCTGGACTACTCGAGATTGCGGAGTTACAGCTGGGATTGTGCCTCAGGGTATGAAGGCTCAGTGTAGTGATGCACTGCAGAGCCTTTCCTGACACCCAAAGCTTGCGTTTCTCTCAAAATTTATGCTGAAGTTAGCTATGATTTCCCCAAAGATATACTTTGCTGTTCCTGTTTTCATAGAATCATAGAATCATAGAATGGTTTGGGTTGGAAGGGGCCTTACAGTCCCAACCCCCTGCTTTGGATGGAGCTGCCACTCACCAGATGCGGCTGCCCCCATTAATTTAAAACCTTCTATTTTCTTCTTCTTTTTTATTTATTTATTTTTTTTTCAGATGTACCATTCTTGTTTTTAAAGTTCTGGGGATGAAGCTGTGCACTCTGAATTCTCAGGAAATCATTTTTGTTTTTCATTGCCCCTGCACTAAGAAATTGTCATGGTTTAACCGGATGGCAGCTCAGCAGCACATCCCTGCTTGCTCTGCCCAAGTGAGATGTGGAGATAGTTGGATAAAAGTGAATCTCATGGGTGGAGATAAGGACAGCTCACAAGGTGAAGCAAAAGCCACACTCACAAGCAAAACGAATCAAGGAATTTGTGGAACTGTGGAATCATAGAATAATAGAAGTTGGAAGGGATCCGCAAGGATCGCCAAGCCCAACCCCTTGCTCCACACAGCACCACTCAGAATCCAATCCCTGTGTCTGAGAGTGCTGTCCAAATGCTCCCTGAGCTCCACAGCCTGTTCCATGCCCACTGCCCTGGGCAGCCCATTCCATACTGCCTGCCCTGTCAATGGTTTATGGGCTGGTTCGGCCCGGTTCTGTGACTAGCGGGGCAGAGGGATTTTGCAAATCCACACTCTGGAAAAGGGAAACAGAGGACCCCAAAATAACTAAAACAGTGGCAGCGATCTGAGGAGAAACAAACTAATTCACCAACTATGGTAACGGAATGCAAGATAACACACTATAATACAATATAATTAGAATTGAAGCTAATAAATCAAATATAATGAGAGTGTCCGAAAGGTGGAAAGGTCTCACCATAACACTGAGGCACACAGTCTGGCTGAGCAGCAGGGAGGAGAGCCGAAGGAAGAAGAGAGAATGTCAGATGGCCTACCAAGACCTTATATCTGTTCCCACTGAGCAGAAATGATAACAGCACAGCAAACAGTCTTCTGGGGAATTTGGCTCTTCTTCCTTTGAGGTCAGATACCCATAACTGGAGCATTAACGCTTTAACTCCCAGTGCACTACGTGATGTTATGATGTGGAATACCGATAACCAAAAATCCTAAAACTATGACATGCCATCTGGTGCAGACCCTTTCCCTACCCACCATTTGCTGCTTCCCATGGGCAGGTGGATATGCAGCCACTCCCAGCAAAGCAGGGCCCATCACAGATAACGGTTCTTTAGGAAGACAAGCACCATCACTCTGAATGTCCACCCTTTCCTCCACCCCAGTGCTCAGCGTGACACCACATGGGACATTCAGCTGGCCAGTTGGGGTCAGCTGTCCTGGTTCTGTCCCTTCCTAGCTCCTTATGCACTCCAGCCCCTCACTGGCCGGGGGTGTGAGTGAGAAGATGAAATGTCCTTGGCACTGTGAAGCACTGCTCAGCAACAGTGAACACACCGATGTTATCAACATTGTTCTCATCCTAAATCCACAACTCCTGGTTACCTTTTCTCTTTGTGACGTGGAAAAATCCCACCAAACAAGGGGAACATCTGCACTGAAAGATGGGTGCTTGTGCTCAGCCTACCTTCTTTGTGATAAAGCCAACAGGTCTCCTGGCAGTGACGCACTGGATGCAAGGAGTGAGCCCCCGTGCAAGCCAGGATGTGCACTCCTTATTCCCCACTCCCATTTTGTGAGTGGGAGACCATGGGGCAGTGATGTAGGGTGCGAAGGCAGTGGCTGAACGCATGCAATGACCCTGCTGACCCAACAGACTGCCAGAATTACCCAATTAACAGAAGTAACCAATAAACAGAATTAAAAGGATTTCCTTTTAGATCTGGTAGCAGGTGAGGGGAAGGAGCGCTGGGAGAGAAGGAATTGCAACAAAATGCGTGTGTGTTTTCCTGCCCACTGAGCAATTCACAGCTCTGAGGAGGCAGAGACGTGCCGTGAGGAGCTCCTGTGCAGTGGGAGAGCCAATGCATCAAATTCAGTCTTGCCCATGCTAGGTCACTCAACAGGCTTCAGGTAATTTTCTATAATTTGTTACCTATAATAATTAGGTAATTATAATTAATTATATGGGTGATTTTAATATATGAGTAATATGTAATATATAGATCATAAAGGAGTGTTTATTACTATAAAATATACCAGCTCCCAGTTCCCCGACTCATGGTTTTGTTTGACCATGCCCCTTCCTTCCAACTAGGATGCTCCCAGCCTCAGCCTCAGTGCTGCAAGGAGCTTTGGTGCAGGGCTGGGGCTTCAGAGCACACTGTTGGAAATGCTGGCCAAGCAGCACCAGGAAGGATGCTGACATGCAGCATATGTATGGCCATTGGTTGTGGAGGGCTCTTTTTTATAGAATCATAAAATCATTAAGGCTGGAGAAGACCTCTAAGATCCTCCAGTCAACCCATCACCCAGTCAACCCATTGGATTGCAGCTCAGGCTGCTCAAGCTGAGATATACACACTGAGAATAACCGTATCTGAGCTGAAGGCAGCTCTTTCCTTGGCACCATGTGTCTCTGAGGTGGGTGTAGCCCTCCAGCAGCATCCAAAGTTTGCTGATGATCTGGGCATATTTGCTAATTTGCCCCTGTGTGAAGTCGCACAAATACATTTTTCAGGCTTTATGGTGGAAGACATTGGGGCAGCTTGGGATAAGCCATACATTTTTTTCTGCAACATGAATTCTCTGACTTTCCTTTTTCCAAGGCTCCCTCGGGGCAATATGGGCAGGCTATTACCCAACACAGCCAGGGCTCGAAATCACCCCAATGAGTGATCACATCTCTGGGCAACACACAACCATCGCACCACAAGGACACCAGCAAAATGGTTTTGCATCATGTGAATTATTTTCCTATTTGAAACACAGAATCTCTCTCAAATAGCTTTAAAACCCATCTCACAGTGAAGCATCCAGTTTGTTCCATTAACTACTCAGAGAGTCAACTGGAGAAACACTGTTACTAATTTCAATGGAAAGCTAAAATGCAGTTCATTTTCTGTAATTGCAGGCCTGTCACCTAAAGACCTGGGAAAAGCTTTTAATCTGAGGTGTTTTTAGAAGGGTATGATTACACCACATGTCTTCACAAGTGCCTAATTAGTGTGGCGTCAACCAAAAAGAAACACAAAGAGCATAACTTTAGGGCTGCCAGCAGACAGTCCCCACCCAGCCCCAGTGGGGTGGGGAGCAGTGGCCACTGGGATGCTCATGTAAGGGGCACCACTCCCTTGCCATCCCACCCATCTGCATCCAGCCCCCACCCCAATGCCATGGCTTGGTGGCTGCCTTCCCCGTGTTGGTTTGGTCCGTATACGTTTGCTCGAGCGGGCACCTGGAGCAAAACTGGAAAAGCTGCAGCATTTCATTTTCTATTGGAAAAGAAGGAGTAATCTGCAAATTATTGATAATCTGGAGAATGGGATGGAGTGCACCCTCACTGAATTCATGGACAACTTGAAACTGAAGGAAATGCTGACCCAACTGAGGGCCTGGAGGTTCTGGTTGACATGGAGTTGAATATGAGACACAGTGTGCCCTGGTTAATGGTGTTCTTGGCTGCATTAGTCAAAGTAAGGGTAGCAGATCAAGAGGTGATTCTTCCCCTCTACCCAGTATTGGTGAAGCTCAGCTGGAGTGCTGGGTCCAGCTCTGGGCCCCCCAGAGAGACATGAGCATACAGGAGAGAACCCAAGGGAGGACCAATGAGATGCTGAACAACCTGGACTACTGCTGTGGAGAAGCTGAGAGCTGGGACTGCTCAGCTCAAGAAGAATAAGATCAGGTTGGATCAGAGCCACAGCTGCCAAGCGGGATCCTTTGTAATGAACCTGTAAGGCCAAGTCACAGCTACAGAGGACACTCAGACCAGTGGAAAAGTATGGATGGCAGAAGACCACCCAATTAATGTTTGACACATCCAGCAGCCTCTTCCCTTGGCAGTGCTCATCACCCCCATTGACCAAGCAGCATAGGAGGACAGTGTGTGGGCCCAGGCACAACGGTGCTTTGGTGTTGCCCTTGGGGCTGCTCTGCCCGCATGCAGGGGACTCTGCGGCCACGTCCCCAAACAAGGGCACTGTCCCAGTGCCTCTAATTGGGAGCCTTTAATTGAGTTCACAAAGAGCCAAGTGTCTCAGCACCTTGGTGGATGAGGACTGAGGTGGATAATAGTGCTTGGGAAGTGATTTAGTTGAAAAAAAGTAAGAAAGGAGAAGACCAGGCCATGCATCTGCTGTGCCGCCTTGAATTTGAGCGTGTAGAGGGCTTTGGGTTCTCGGGATCTTTCTGAGCTGGCACATCTCCCCAACCATGATAACATTTTCAACGTTAGTGGATGACATTTTGTAATATGTTTAAGGATCTGTAATATTTTATGCTTGTAGCTCTTTGTGATTGTTGTTCCAATATGGCACTGATGCCAGTATTAAAATTTAATATGATTATAAAGCTCAATTGTATAACGGAGGGGTTATACTCTTTATCTATCCTAATCTGATTAAAATGCTTCTCTTCAGTAGCTTGCTGCAATCGCTTTACAGCAAACCCTGGCAGCCAGGCCGCTGGCGCTGTGCGTGCGCCTGCCTTCATTTCAGCTCGACCAAATTGTTTTCTTCAGAGAGTCTGCTGTGGTGCTATGTTCTGGTTCTAGGAGACAACCAATGTCAATAGCTGTAAGCAATGCTTACAGTTGCTGCTAAGCAGTGTTGGACAAAGCCAAGGCCATTTACAATGAAGGGCCCAAGGAGCTAGGAGGGAACAGAGCAAGGAAAGCTGACTTACATCAGCCAAAGAGATATTCCATGCAGTATGACATCATGTGCAAGGAGTTCTGAAGGGGGTGGCCCTTCATCTGGCTCTTCTGCTCAGGGCTGAGATGGGCATTGGGCAGGGGATGATGAGCAATTGCTTGTGCATCACTTGTCATATACATATATAGTCACAACTATTATCCTTTTCCTCTCTGTGTTAGTAAGTAGTTGTATCTCAACCCACGAGTTCTACTTATCCTTTCTGATTCTCTCCCCCTTCCTATGAGAAAGGGAGGGAGGGAGTGAACTCAGTGAGGCACTGAGCCACCTGCCAGGTTATACCACAGCTCTGACCAAACACAGTCCTGTGAACTGTAAAAAACATGCAGCTGTGCTTTCCCTTTTGATAAAGGAATTTGAGGTTTCAAGATTGCTAAAAAATCAATTTTTTGGTATATTTGTGACTCCATTTTCAAACAATGAAAATACATTACCTAACTATTTATGAGCAGAATGTGTAGGTTTGCAATCAAATATTCAACTCAAGAATAAGATTGTGTCTCTTCACCTGACTTCCACAAACCCTCTCTTACCAGAGGTAAATAGCCCTCGTTTCACAGACACGCCTTATTCACATCAATGCTTTTTGGCAGTACAGACACTTGCGGAGGATTGTTGTCCAGGATGAAGCACAGGGAGAGTAAAATCATGTCAAAAATCTCTGATGAACACCTGGAGAACTCACTCGGAACAGCAGACACTGCCGCTGAGCCTGACTGATGCGCTAGTTTCCCAAAAACAAGGTCCCATATTCCGCTAGTTTTATGGCTTTGTTGCTCTCTTTTTCTTAACTTTTTAATAAAAATGATTAAAAAATAAAGTTTCATTACTAATATACATGAGCTGCATTATATATGAGGGCTACTCCAAAAGCAATGCCTTCTGTTTCATGGCGTTGGTCCATGATGTCTCGTTGGTGGTACGGCAAGAGAGGCTGAACCTTCCCACCAATATTCCATTAGCTGTTGTGGTGGTGTGACACAGGGGCAGTCTGGTACAGTGGTGTCTGACATGGAAGAGCGAATGAAGCAAAGGTGTGTCACTGAATTCTTCTAGGTGGAAAAAATAGCACCCACTGACATTCATCAATGCTTGCCGAGTGTTGATGAACACCAAACAGGGGATGCGAGGACGGTGAGCAGCACTGGTGCATTTCAGCAGCACAGCATGCAAGCTTTTGTTAAGCTCTGAGAAAAATGCACAGGTAATGGTGGTGACTGCTGAAAAATAGGGTTGTGTGGCTGAGAACTTGCCCTATCAGATAGTGTTGCTGTGCTGTTTGCATCTGCTGCAGTTTCCATGGAAATAAATAGGAGGCATTAGTTTTGGTTCAACCTAAATATCTGCAGCCCAGGACAGTTCCTCTTCCCTCGATGTGGCTCAGGCAACCAATGGGTTGGACACCTGCTGGTGCTATAAGGGAAGAGGCACTTTTGGGCTGCTGCTTTGTGCCGACGTTGCTAAGCAATGGAGTAACTGCCAGCAGCAAATGTCACCGCTGCATCTAAAACCCATCACAGCATTAAATTCATCATTGTAATTAAATTCTCTCTTTGCTTATGATACCATCTCCTGGACGTGAAGTACCTGTTCAGGCCAGTGGAACACTAGTTAATGCAGGAGCACACATCCAGCTCTAATTTCCATGGCCATTTAGTGCTCATGTGCCACAGCGTGTTATAAATGCAAAGGTACAGGACAGAAAATGGGCTGTAGAGAATGTGATTATTGCACATGGAGGCAAAAGCAAGAGGAGAGAGCTTGGTTTTACTGAACCCACCTCCTCTCTTCCTTCAAAAACCTCCAACACTCATATGAGTGAAAGTAAGATCAAATTGTGCTTTGGGGCAAAGCAGAGCCGCCAAATGAGCCCTCACACAGCAGAACTGTCTGTGTGCTGCATGCTGCAGATCTGTAGTACCAGGCTCCTCTCAGGTTGGAGATACGGAGTGTGAGCACTCACTTGTGCTGCTGGTCTGCTTGTGTGAAGCCATGCAGCTGCAGCTCAGGGGGTGGCAGCTCTGCAGTCTGCCTCTCCGCAGGACACACAGTGATCAATTACCAACCAGACCACAACTGCTGGCTGTCAGGAAGATGAAAGTTTCAAAGAAAAAAATATATAAAAATACACACACACACACACACACATATATATGTGTGTAAATTCAGTGGAGCAGAAAGCAGCAGGCTGCCAGGGGCACAATGTGGCTAAAGCCTCCAGCACCTCTGCTCCCAGCCCACGGGGAGCCAGGGCTGCAGCAGCACAGTAGGGTCAGGAGCACAAGTGGAGAGCAGCAGCTCAGCGCAGCCCAGGGATGCAGTGTTTGCTCCTATTATTGATGATCCCATCCCATGTCCAATTCCTCCTCTCTCATATGATGGAAGCGATTGCCTCTCATTCCTCCTTTAACAAAACCAGAAGTGCTTTCTCTGCTGAGAAGTGTGCTGCTTGCAGCCCTCAGATTCTTACAGCCAGCCTTTACCTGCAGAGCTGAACAAGAAAAACAGCCCCCAAACCCAAATGCATTCTTTCTCCTCGTACACCATGCAGAGCAGATTCCAGGGTTGATGCTGAGCAGGCTGTGTGCCTTTGGCCAGGCTCTCAGACCTCTTCCACTTCTGGATGGCAGAATTTTTCAGTGATGCTCTACCAAAGGGAGTTAATCACAGTTCTATCAATTGCAATGCATCATTAAGATGGGTGTTGTATCCATACTGCGGTGCTAATATTCAGGTAATCCAGGTATGTGAACTGAGAACAAACAAGAGGAGAGAAACTTTTACTCAGAGGTCAGTGCGGCATGGGCACAGGCTGCTCAGAGAGCTGTGGGTGTCCCATCCCAGATGGTGCTCAGGGCCACGGTGGATGGGGCCCTGGGCAGCCTCAGCTGAGGGGTGGCAACCCTCCCCACAGCAGGGGGGCTTGGGGCTGAGCGGGCTGTAAGGTCACATCCCTTGTGATGCAACACCTTGCTGGGCTGTGTGCTGTTGGATGGTGCATTGTGGCCTTATCTCTACATTATCCATCACTGCTGACCTGCCCAGAATAGCCATCATTCACCTCATCAGGATATTTGTACTTTACATCCCTAACAAATTTCCACTATCTGTTAAAATTGCCTCAGAATTAAGTGGTTAAGTTTCTTGACTGAATGGAACTTGCCTTGCACCCACTATTACCTGGCACAACGTGTTAGAGAGACAGGCTTACATTTTCATTATACCCAGCCCAAATACACTAGAGAATCTGCAAATGAGAGGACTCTAAATTCTAATACTGAATTTTCCTCTCAGTTGTTCCTAAAAAGAAAGCTTAGAGTAGCAAATAAACGACTGTGTTTTCATTGCTTCGTTGGCATGCGGTGAAGTAGAATGAACTGCTCTGTATTCTGAAGATTCATACGGCTGTTTGGGGAAGGCGTTCCTCCCATGAAGATGTAGCACACAGATGCCTCAGTCCAGCTCCCCACAGAACAGCTCTGTGCACGTTCAGCTGCAACAACAAAACCATTAATCTGCCCATAAACCAGAGCCCTCACAGCGCGACCCTTCCACTACAGAAGCACAAGAGCCAGGAAGCCACTGGCAAACACTGCAGCATTGTGCACTTTTGCACATAAACATTTTTCTTGTTTTAAGGGGATTCATTTATTCTTAGCCCTAACTACTGCAGAGGATAGGAATCCAGGCTCCGGGCAATATGAGTAGTAAAAACTTTATGGCAAATCATCTAGAAATTGCTATAAGACTCATTCTGGCTTAGCAGACGTCTAAAGATAGAGCACAGTTCCCTGCAGGAGATGGAGATGGGAACTGATTACCAGGAGGCTCAAATTACAGCCCCGGGTTCTCAAAAATGTGACGTTTCCAGCAAGACTGTCTCCTTGCATCAAATCTGTGCTGTGGAACATCCTCGGGCTGATCAGTAGCAGCTGGCAGGAGGGGGACCAAGAAAATGCTGCTTGTGGTCAAGGACCACAGGGCAGAAAGATTACCTTCCCTTCAGAACACTTCTCCATGCTGGAATCACTACTTCACCAGCTGACAGGTAGCCCTGGCTGACTGAATGTGTGGTTTGTGAAAAGTCACATCAAAAACAAAAATCCTTCAACTCAACCTGCATTTAGGCACCCGTTTCTTCTGCAAAGAGTGAGACGATACTTGGAGTTATTACAATAAGTAGAATGAACTTTATTTCCATTCATCCTTCATTAATACCATACAATTAGATAGCAATATCTGAAAAAAAAAAAAAACAAAACAGAACAACAGCAAAAAAAAAACCTTGAAATAATTTAAAACAGAAGGCACAGAGAAACAAACCCAACTATGCAGCTATGAGAGAAAGGGGAAAAAAGATCCAGGAAAGAAATTCAGTCAGAGAAAAGTTTCTAATGCTAAACATTCTGATCAGAAGCTACAGCACACAAACAGAACCGCACTGCTTACGCTAACCCATGCTTTTGGTACATATATATATGTATATAGAAAAGAAAATAAATGCTAAAAATCTGATTTTTGTAGGGTTTTGAATGAAAAGTGTTACTCTGAAAATAACAATAATAAAAAAGTTAGCTCTAGTACATATGCCAAAGTCTTTCCTAAAGTCTACACGAAGACATACTTTACAAAAGAAAAAACTGCATTAGGAGCAAAGTATACATTATAACACCATTTTGGAATGGGAAGAAACTCCTTCTCAAATCAGCCAGCGTATCAAAGTTTGGTGTTTGCATCAGAAACAAAGTTCTCAATACAGTAATATACTGTACAGGACATTCTTTTAGTATTGTGAAATTAAACCCTTATCATACATCATAGAGAGGAATAAAACCATTTCATTCATATGAGATTTTATTTCTTCTTTTTTTTTTTCCTTTGCAAAAGAGGAACTTTAATTTCTTTTTAAAACAAAGCTACTGGGATCAATGACATGCGATAATACACCCCAACATTACAACAGCTAAGGGTGAAAGTAAAGTTCATGCTTCACAATTGATATATGCTGTGATTCCCCTATACATTCTCTGGTAATGAATAATACAATACAGAGGTCATTCAGAAAGTCAGCTCAGATGTGAACCTGGTTTATAAATGAAGCTGTTTTTAGCTATTCAGAACACTGACAACCCGTAGGTTTTGCTCCAGGTCAGCACATTGCTTTATGTGCCACACTCCTCTTTGTTTTAAATAAATGGGTGGTGCTTAGCCTGCAAATATCTCAGAAGGGCAAAGTCTAGAAGTTACAGGTTTGTTTTTAAAAATCCTAAATACGATTCAAGATAAATAGCATTTACCTTACTGACATCTTAATAGCAGGTGCTCTCTAAAGGAAAGAAAAATCCTGCAATGCCAGACAAATTGTTTCAGCATTCATACCAAGGCATTGCACATTTGTCAGGTGACAGAGGAAGAGTGAAATTTGCAGCTTACTCTCCAGCTGGGAGTTGAGTGAAAAGAGGCATCTTTCCTGCCTGCCCACCTGCAAACCTCGGGTGTTTTCTTAACAGTGGGCTTTTCTCTCTAAGTGATTCTCTCATCTACAAGGTGCGAGACAAAGCAGTGCTTCCACACGTGGAGCAAGAGAGCCGACAGCTACAATATAAACGGTAAAAATGGTCTTAGTAAAAATGTTCATCAAAATTCCCTGACATAGCAAAACATTCATTTGGAAAGGAAAGTCTAACACTGCAGGCCATTCGCTCAAAGGTGACCTCGGGCACGTGTCTTCTTGCTAGCACTGCAACAGTAATTGCTTCCATGTTTCTGTTCATTAGAGGATACAAACACTGTAATATATTAAAGTTTCCTAACAAAGAGTCCAATTATTGCACTTTATAAAAATTCCAGTAATATCAGGCTTTTGTCCTACTTTTCTGTGAACACCGATGCCCTGAAAGGAAAAGTATGGGGACCCAACAATTTCTCAGGAGTAAGATGGATTCCTTGAGGGAGTCTGAAATACTGACTCAAACATGGAAAGGCTTACAAAGTGGAAGGGGGTACCTTTGGAAACGGGTTCTGACTCACAGCAGAAGGGAGATGCATCACTGCGTTACTGACACACATCCTCTTCTCACAGAGTGGGTACGTGGCTGTTACATTTTTACAATATATTGCAACCAAGGGCTGTTCAGAGGAACCCAACCAACAGGAGGGCTCTTCTGCTGACTGTAAGATTGTTGTTTGACTGGGAAGGCTCAGTGAGAGCTGTATGGCAGTAGGAGCATACAGCTCCTACTGTGTGAGCATGTGTGCATTTGCATTTGCATCAGCAATGGATGTAGCAAACAGAAATGGCTAGTTCAGGATGGAAAGATACATACAGTGAGTCTGAAAAGCCCATGAATAATGAGCCAAGGAAGAAAGTGAATACAGCAGTTTTGGCCCTGCTTATAACCAGCTGTATCGATGTGGGGGAAAAAGAGATAAAGGAGATTTTTGTGCCAACTATCCAGAAAATGAAGCTGCTCGAACCAAAATGATTTCATAAATCTAGATGAGGCTTCCAGGCCAGCAAATCACAGTTAAAGTTACTTTATTCCTCTGCTCCTTCAGCATGGGAACAAGTGCAGAATGGCTCATTCCAACCGTTGATAGTCCATTTACAGCAACAATCATATCACCACACCTAAAAAAAACAAGAAGAAAACCCAGTGATGAGTGCTGCTCTGCTGTAACTGACAGACAACAGCAAACAGCACTTTATCTTTGGAGAGGCACGTTTCCACTAGGTTTGAACTGTAGCTCAAAACAAACATAAGGGTTCAGTATCCAGTCTGTATTACTAATGACATAAATCTGGGAAATTCTCAGATTGCTGGATTCCAACCCTGACACCAAAATAGTTCTGCATTAAGAACTGACCCAAATGGAAATGTGAGAAGAGAGAGCAGGAAAAATCTACTTGACTCAAGGCAAGATGACAAGATAACAAGATAGCATGTGTATGTCACAGCATTTTTGTTTGTGTGAATTGTAACACATTTATACCAAACGTGTTTAATGTAGAAGGTGTAAGTAAAGATAAGCACCATTACCAATCACATTCCATCCAAGAACCCTGTTTTAAATGGCTTACAATTTTGTCAAATGTAACCATGTGACTTAAGATGTCCCAGAGCAGAAGGTTCAACTGAGAAGCTCTAGCAGTTCTGTGCTTTGAAACAGGGAACAGAAATTTGGGAGGGTGCTGTTTGCTGGCCTTGAAAAAAAATCGTCCTTGAAGGTTATGCTTCAGTTTTTACAAGTTCAAGTAAAATTTCAAAAAAGCACCTGTGTTCTTCTTATCCAGGCTACGTTCTATTTTGCTGATATCCCTCTCTACAACTTGAGTCTATTTGGGATCCCTCGGAGCAGCGGACTGAACAGGACTTTCCCTGTAACTAATCCCTCCAGCTATCGGGTGCACCACAGTGGATGGCAAAAAGGTGCTCTCCTGGGCTTTCCCAGCTCCCCCCACAAGGGCAGAATGAAGGAAGAGGAGGCAACTGGTCAAATGTGCATTCAGAAGCCCCTCTCTACCTGAACCAGGTATTCCACCACCCAAGAAAGCATCCAAACCACAATGCTACAGTTGACTGAGTTGGGTCTCACTGACCCAATTGCTGAAGCCATTTCATCTATAAAGTCATAGCAGACTGATACTGTAGGCAGAAGACATTCTTAACTACTGGACTGTGATTTTTTTTCCCAACTTTCTCTCTAGCCTAACAAAACATTCAGATAATTTAAACCAAATGGAACAGCTCAGAAAGAGTGGTCCCATGATAATACATTATGCAAGTTCTAAGGAGCTCTCACTTGTGATGGGAGAGGCCTATTTTTAAGTCCACAGTCTCAGAAAGAGAACAGATGTGAGCATAGGGTACTTACTACACCGCAGTATCACAGAAGAGAATCTTTTCTATTCCTTACAAGGAGTAAGCACAACCACAAGCACTCTTCCCTTTGTAAGAATGATCTTAAATTTCCATCTGTGTTAAGACTTACAGTGATTAATTCCCCAATCTGAAATTATTTACTTTGGATTGAACTGAAATCTTTCATTTAATCCAAACTGTTTCATAGTTGGCCAAAAAAAAAAGTAATTTCGTGTTCAGCCAAACTATTTTTTTCATTATTTATTTAGTCACTGAGCCAAAAAATCTATTGCTGGCAAGGCTCTAGGCATAAGCACATGTTTTTCTTAAGTTATCATATAAGTAAATATACACGTAAAAATCATGCCATGAAACTTCAAGCCACCTAATGTTTACAAATCCAGGGCATATTTTTCACTCCTACCTTTACAAAAACTATATCAGTTTATGAACAGGAAAATCTTTAATAGGAATCGTAAGTCCTAATTCTGAAACAACCCTACATAAAGCAAATGCACAAATGAATAGTATACCTGGAAATTACACCCAAATGTAGATTGTAAGTAGAATCATTTAATCTCTAAGGCCAGAAGGGTCCACCACCTTAGAGGCCTTTGCTGAACTCACCCCATTCATCCACGCCTTTCCTGCCAGCCAAAAACTCAGGGCACTGTTCCTTAACCATCTCCTCAGAGGTACTGACTGACTGTTTCATCTACTTTCACACCTTTCTATTAAAGCAGCAGCATCCACCTTCAGTACCAGGGTTTTCAGCAGTGGTTTCAGAAAGCTTTAGGGAAGGATAAAGCTAGTGGGCTGCACCAGGGGCTACAATTGTTCATTAAGCTTTTAGTTGCATTAGCATGTGCTTACGTACAAGTGTTGATGATTACTGTTACTGCTTTTTTAACTCACTTTAATCTCCCATCAAAGTACGCAGGAGTTCCAAGGACAATGGTCTTAATGAAGAAAGGCTGGTTGGTGTGGTTCTCCTCATAGCCGCCGACAATGCTGAAACCCCAGCTTCCTAAATTGCTCCGCCGCAGCACTACGTCATGGCAGCTATGCAGGCAGCTGTGGAATGGAAGCACAGGAAAGCAAGAGAAAAGCTGAGTATACCACGTGTAGGTGTTTCCATACTAGGCACAGCACCTGCTCTCTCACGTCACTGCTGCAATAAGCAGGGAGAAGAAGGGGAAGGCTGGTGATTAGAGTATGCTGCCCACAGAGCAATTCTGCCATATTCAGACTGATTACAAAAAAAAAAAAAAAAAACCTCCACATTCTTCAGACATAAATGTTTAAAAAGAAATAACGCAGAGCTAGAATAATTACTTAATACTAAAATGGCTTTATAGGGATTTCTAGGTGGCAAGAATGTGGGTGGAAAATGTACATCCAACCTATTCACTTTGCAAGTCAAAAAATGCAGTCCATGTTTCTCCCACCTCTAGTCAATTTAGCCTTTTTACACTTTAAGTACAGATCTAGAAGTTCACGTGTCACCTTCTCTACCTCTGAACTGATTCACCGTCAGCAATGAAAATACAAATGATTAACCATTTTGATACACGGCAGGTAAACAATCCAGATCGTGCTCCACTAACTGTACTGGGATATGTAATAACCTCCTTCATGAAAATTAATTCTTGCCAGTGAAATAGGGACTGCAATTAAAACAAACAAAGAAACAAACAAAAAGCCCTAGAAATTAACTTCTAGGCCATAATGATGCGAAGCTCTTTACTGATACACAATGCTCTTTAAAGAGCAGCAGCACAATGAGTGACATAGGAGCAACACATCATCTTCCACAGCATATAAGGAATAAATCACTACTAAGGCATGGGGAGTAAGTACATTTACCAAAGCTGAAAGCAGTTTATTGACACTGGATAACTCATAGTTGTGTTATATTCAGACATATTTGTTATCTTCAGACATATTTTGCCCCCAGTATGCTTGTATATTTTTGTTGTTTTATATTTTAACTACAGTCCTGAGCTTGGTTAAGTCCATCAGTGGGAGAGGAATTAGCTGGCACACTGCCTGAAGTTACCAACACTATTCACTGTAGTGGGAGCTCTTCTTGATAGTGAGCAATGCCAGAATGAAGCCACAAGAGACTGAAAAACAGAATAGTAAAATGAAGCATGATGCTGTCAAGCAGACTGCAGATTAGGAATGGGGAGGGAGGGAGCTGCAGACCTGGAAGAGCTTTTGCATTTGGCAGAGATGGTAGTGGGTTCTTGAAAAGAAATAAATGAGGATTTGTAACTCCGGGCTTGTGTGGAAGAGACTTGTGTTAAAAGTATGAGAATGGAAAGTCTGATCCAATATTCCAAAGTTGTATGTTTGGCCTTGTAAATTTAAGTAGTAAACCAGCACTAAGACATAAGGGTAAATACTTTGTGTTATTATTGATTATCTCTCTGATTTTAGATACTCTACTGGAAACTATGATATGGTTAAGCAATGGAAAAGATGAGCTTTATTAAATGAAAAGAATCCATGTGAGTAGTTACTGTTGTTTTTGAAGAGATAAACAGTCTCTTCACCTTCCAGTTTCCTAAGAGAATGCTGCTCCTGTTCATGATCCTCATCATGAGCACAATGCAGACAGAGTACAGTTGAACTGGTTAGGCAGGCAGAAATAAGGGCAGATGTGCTGCAGCTTGTAATGTCTCTGCTTTTGTATTTCTCTCCGACTTAGTTTAAAACAGATAACTAATTACTGTATTAATTAATTCAGTACCTTGGGAGTCCCAGCCACATGACCCATGATGGTGACCAACTGGCATCATATTCATTTTCACTGATGGTACTCAGTTGTTCTTCACTGGCCTGGGGTTGTTCTTCTACAATCTGAACTTCCAGTGCTTTCAGGGCGACTACCGAGGAGGCAGCGCTGGCTTTCAGCATGGCCACTGCCTCACTGTGACTGAGGTTAGTCAGATCGATGCCATTGATGTTCAGCAACACATCACCTGTTTAGAGGCACAAGTAAGAACACAGCAGCCTGTCATGATCTATAGTACATCTCTGACCAGGATTTCACCTAATACTGTAATTTTCTGGAGCCAAGACAGTCTCAACGAACAACTTGGGAATGTGAATAGCAACATTAGCTCAGTAAGCAACAATTCAGGCACCACAACTGTATCTTATAGATAAGTGAGGCACCACAGAGCGTTTTAGGCTTTTGGCTTTTCTGAGTTTGCAATTTAGGAGAACAAAAACGAATACAAAAACAACTAGAAAGGCTGGTGCAAAATCCAATACATCAGAAGGAAAAATGAGCATCTGTGCAAAGGTAATAATCTGGAAAGAGTCCAAGACAGTAAAAAAAGTGCCACAAATTCTATTGTATTTCAGAGTAATATCAAAATGCCTCAGGGTGAAAACAAAAATGTAATTTACTGTTCAAGCAGTAAGAGTCTCCTTCTTCACACAATGTCTCACATACTGATGAAAGCCAGGAAAACCAAAGCAAACGTGAACACCTGAGCCACATTTGGAATGAGACTCATTTCTTAAAAGTTACTGCCTCCCAAGGAAAGCTAAAGTTGAGGTGCAGCACAACTTAAAACCATTTTTGTGGCTGCCCTGGCTCCTCTATTATTACACAACGAAACTATAACTGTGATTCTTCCATCAGTTGTATTTTTCACATCAGTATACTGTGGTATGTGGGTATAAATCTCCCCATCTCAGAAGCATAGAAGGAGGTTCCCATGCAGTTCCTTTTCAATTTCAATTTCTGAAGTTCCCCTCCCCATCCTTCTAAATTTAATTCCTAAAACAATTAGAGATTCTGTGAATTCTGAACTGCCAAGGTCCCATACACGGTCTTTGTTTCACATATGACACAATATATTCTAATAACCAATGCTTAGCTACTAATCAGCAAGGACTGTGCTCTCCTATGCTGTGTCTAACCTATGTCTCCAGGTTCCCTGTACCTTCTGCAAACCTGAAGAACAGGGGTGGGTGCTGTAGCACACATGAAAAACACCAAAACCAGGCTGTTCTGGACAAAAGACAAGATAACATTTAGGTTCCATAGTCACTGCAGATGAAGCTGTGAGGGTAATCTCCAGGTGGATTACCTGCCATCAGGAACATGTGAGCTGTTCAGATAGTACCGTCAGGGTTCCTCAAGCAGAAATGGAGCCCATCTCACCGAATGAAACACAAAACAGGACGCGTGCACTACAGTATGAAGCATCATGAGACACTCAGCTCAGGGGATTACAGTCAGCTATAAAGAATGTAACCAGACATTTCCTGATCTCCTCCACTTCCCTGCAATCGCGCTCTAAACATCCCTTTCCTAGAAAAGGTGGAAGTGTGATACTAAATACTGTATTTCCGTTACTGAAACACGAAGGCAAACATCCATCATTGCTTTGTTACATTTGTTAAAAGGCTTTATGACACCCCGTGATTTCAGTGAATGTGCTCATCAAAAAACAATTGGAGGTCATCCATGACACCAGGAAAGCCAAGCCCTACCTCGTTTAATCCTGCCATCTCTTGCCAAACACCCATGGGGCTGTACGCTTGTCACGAAAATGGGCAATTCGCCACTTTTGCTGCCTCTGCCTCCTGCCACTGTCATTCCAAGAGATTCATGTGGCTCTTTTTTCACAGTAATGTGTTTTTCTTGGCATGTTACGCACTGGGAGAGGTCCTGTTTGACAAGAATAAACAGTGTAGTTAAAGCTTTGAAAAAAACCCAACACACACACACACAAAAAACAAACAGAAAAAATGCAACTAAGTTCACTCCAAAGCTATACTTTGGTGCTTTAACAGAATGGTTTTAAGGACTAAGTCTGTACTGCAAATTGGCTTTAGTTGGATTTCCTCCAAGTCAGAAAAAAAATAAAAATGCTACTCATGTAGATGCTTAACTGTAGACAGAAAGTTGACAAAGGCCAACCTTGAAAATCTCACTCAAGTTTCTTTTAGCTCTTACACTGGAATAGGCTAAATTTTAAGATTGTGCTATGAAACCATATGGCCAAAAGTCGAGAAACCAAACAGAAGCAAATCTTTTGATGTCTTGATGAACATCAGCATTACCTTACTCATAAGTAGAACGTGGCCCACAACTACAAAGAAGCTCTGTAAGAAACGAAAACGTGTGTTTTCACAATCACACAGAGAGGCCATTTAAAATCTCATGTCATGTTTGTTTTTACATCTGGTATGTAGCCTCTTTCAGAGCACAGAGCAACTAAAGTAAGTAAATGCTATATATAGGCTGTCAATAGATGCATTGAGCAGACTCCCTAATAACCATAATGATAACCCAAACCTGAAGCAAGAAGAAAATATTTCATTTTCTAACACGTGAATTCGAAAGTTTAGTGCATACTTAGTTTTCCACTATCTAAGGATTTAGACATGAATCAATTTATTTCACTTGCCCAAATCCTTCCTCTTCAGTTTGTTTAGTGACACATTGAAAGCACTACACACACACCTGCAATGACATCTTAAATCAACAAAATGCTCGGAAAGAATCCAAAATAACCAAATAACCTGGAAGATTCTTCCAAATACAAACACTTCTTTATTCCCCTGCTTTCTCTTAGAAATTGGAAGCTCTGCTTTCCTCTACTTCCAATGCCACACGCCTCTTCTGACTGAGTCTGCTCCCTGCAAGTTCATGTTAATCACATAATATGCAACTCAAAGCTTCTAAAGACAGCTCCTCCTTAAGTTATCAGGCTTTGGGACTAACTGGCAGGTGCCATGTAGTTATATAAACTTTGTATTAAGACTTCTACACCATCTATAGATCAATGAGAGAGAAGTAAAGATAGCACCTAAGCTTTTAAAAGAAAATACTACCAACACATGCAAATCCTCCCAGTAGAAGGGTGACATTAGACTGTGATGCTAAAAGACTGCGTAGGAGGAAAGGTGGCTTGATTGCCACGGTCAATAGGACAATTATTTCACAAAATCTGAACAGTAAGAAGTCACATTGTTTTAACAAGAAGTTAGAACTCAAGCACAGGCTTTATTCATACAGTCTTACACATAATCTGATACTAGCTTAATGAAAGTCTCCTTGTTCTGCCTTTCTCTCCCATTCTGTAGTCCTGCAGTCAGCACTGCTGGCTCACAGAGCAGAGGACACATCCTTCAACAAGATCTTCATATGCTGGATAGTAAAAACTGCATGTCCTGTCGTTGCTGGTTGCAGCCAGCACAGTGGTAGAAACAGGAACACCCTCGAATGACACCAACCTTATGTGAGTTGGGTCTGCTGTGAAACAGCTGCTGGGACTGGTGTTGGTGTGGGTTGCTGTTGTGAGTCCCCGTATCTCGGATAATACTGACTGTTTGTGACTTCATGGGTCTAGAGATGATCAAATTCACTCTCTCCCCGCTGGCCTGTCAAATATATAAAACAAAATAAAGTCTGTAGGATACACATGATGAAATATGAAGTCAGCAGAACTTGTTTTTCAGCTCCTGGAGGCGCCGTGAAGTTCTCAGTCCCTTACTTGATTCTTGCTGCAATTCCCCTTAGAACAGAGGGAATAGTAGCACTCCCTTACTTCTGATGTTACATCTGCTTCACTTGGAAATCCTTTGCAAAAAGGACTGATTCAGTGTTACGAAGCTTCAAACAGAAACACATTCCATTTGCAGCCTCTACGAATTTGTGCAACCTCTATCAATAAAAGAAATATGCACATGATGTATCCAGGATCTGCAGAGTTTTGTCAAAAGTTCTGAACATTGTGTTTTTCAAAGACTTCAGAGAAAGATGTTATGCATGAGCAGACCACTAAATCCTAGAGATCTGGGAATATCAAGAGACTCAGATACGAGTTATTAAATGAAATATCAACTCTTTCCATTACTGCAAAAACACACCTCAAGAGATAAAAGTTACCTGTTGTAAAATTCTGACTATTTTACTATATCCAGAAACTTAGAAACTGGTGTTAAACACCCAAATCATTGTTATTTTCCTTTAGCTACAATGGAAGCTCTTAAAATGATACCTGAAGCACATATTTTATTCATTTAAATTGTGGTTCTCGTTTGGTGTTGGAACTTGAGGTTAAGCAAAGGGAATTAACTGCCCTAGACTGCAAGAACCTGCTACTGGTCTATCCCAACTTTACCAAACTGGAGCACTTTTGCCAGCATCCCATCAGAAGGAATGCAGCTGTTTCCTTACAGATCAGGGGGAAGGTGTGCAGTAGAGTTTCTCTTGCAGGAATAGATAGCGGTCATATGTCTGACTGCATCACGCTTTGGGTAATATCTGTGTCCAGAGCAGAGCCAGTCATTTGGAATAGCTCTTCCTTAATGCTCAGGAAATGAGTTTTATTGCACTAGGTTCATGAAAGATTGACTTTTTGTTTCTAGCTGCTGTCTGTTGCTTCTATGAAGTCTGGCAATTCGCTGTCACATTCTGCCCACCAACGCCATGTACAGGTAAATCAATGCAAATCAATGTCCACTTTTATAGACCTCACTCAGACAAGAAATTAAACCTACAGTACACACAGAAATATATATATATGTATTTTTCCTGTTAAGCAATAGGTATTAATAGGTAAGCAATTGTTAAGCAAGTAAGCAGCCATCTAACACTCAGGCTGCGTGCTAGGGAAGCATACACAAGCTGTGATGCTAGGGAATCACTTTTCACTTCTACTAAGATAAACTTCATCTGCAAAATGCCAAAGCCCGGTTTGCTGTATCATTTCCAGAACACGAATCACAGAATTGTACAGCCACAGGCTTTTAGAATCATAGAATTGCTCAGGTTGGAAAAGACGTTAAAGATCATCAAGTCCAACCACAACCTAACCGTCCTACCCTAACTCTAACAATCCTCTGCTAAATCATGTCCCTGAGCACCACATCCAAACGGTTTTTAAACACATCCAGGGGTGGTGACTCAACCACCTCCCTGGGGAGCCTATTCCAGTGATTAACAACCTTGCTGTAAAGAAGTTTTTCCTGATATCCAACCTCCCCTGGTGCAACTTGAGGCATACTTCAGGTATTACTCACAAGCTGTTCTATTTGGGATAGACTCCACCCAATCTTCACCCAAGACACCGAGCCAAGACTTCAGGAATGCAAATTACCTGTATAACCTGAGCAGCAAGCTCGGGTGTCCCATGCTTCAAGTCATGGCCATTGATGGCAAGCACTCGGTCATTGCTGCACAGCCGGCCATCTTGGGCAGCCAAACCTCCTTCTAAGAGATCGAGAATGAAGACTCCCGGCTCATCTGTCCTGCGGACCAGCTTGATGCCAAGCTGCTCACTGGAGTCACGTTTGTGCAGCGTGACTTGGAAGCTGTCGTCCCGTGCGGAGCAGGTGGTGGTGGTGGTGTCAGTGTGGCCATGGGTACGGCTCCCAAACCGCCGCTCCCGCAGCACGGTGAGGTGCAGCACCGTGCAGGGCTGTGACAGCACTGCTCGCGCGTGGTTATGAGACACGTTACTGATGTCAAAGCTATTCACCTGCCAAAAAATACGTTACAGTAACCAGAATAGCAGTTTCATGGCTTCAATTACTACTCATTATGAACATAATGAAAATACGAACATAAAGTCCATTCCGAACTACATTTGCTGCAAAGCTCAAGAAAACCCACCTAGAGCAACCTACTTATCTGTCTGTATTTCATCCTCTCCTGCTCCTGCTTTGTCTGCCCTGTCTACAAACCTACTTCCCACAAAGGTGACATCTCTCTAAAGGTGAGCACCCTCCATCCTCATGCTACAGGATCTTTATCCTCCTGGTCTCCTGCACTTCTCAGATCTTTTCCTGTTTTGTTCTCCAGAATAAGAACTTCATGAATGCTTTTACCAGCAAGCTTAATATTACTTGTATCTATGAAACAACAGCTCTAAAAACAATCCCTTAAAGTCTCTGAGGAAGGCTAACATCTAACAATATGCAGCACTTCCACAATGTGAAACATTAACAAACGAACTGAAATCCAGAAAACTTAAATTTGTTCACTAAGGCAAAAGAAAAGGCCTCAGTGAAGTCACAGCATGAACTCAGGACTTTTTCCACTGACTTCAGTGAGGTTTCAGATTTGCAGCCTGTGTTGTTTAAAGTCAGTTGTAAATGAAAAACAGGCTAAGCCTTCCCTCCCTGTACACAAGAATCATTTGTTATGTGGCCCACTTATAGAAAGATCAGTTATATTCAGTCATTTCTTCTACTACAGCCAATACAAAAATTTATAGTACAATAAGATTTAACTGAAAATAGGACCACCACAAAAACGAGCACAAAAGCAGTATGTGTGTCAAAAAGGGGTTGAAAGTTAACACTTTCAAGTCATCTTTGGCACATACTGTTGTGCCCTGATGGAAGAGCCCCTGTCCTCATGATTTTAGTAGAAATACTTTTTTTTTTTTTTTTTTAGAAAAAAAAAAAAGCACACCAAATTTTAAAATTAAGGCCAAGTATTTATCAAAATACAAAAAAATATACTAAACTATAAAAAATAAATACCCACATACTGACCTGCCCCCAACCCCTGCCCAAAATCCAACCCGAAAAACAACAAAAAACAGCCACCAGCCAAAAGCTAGGCAGAGAAAGGACTCAGACATTTCTGTACAACAAGCATGACATTCCCATCACACATCTGAGCTGAGGGGTGGGTGTCAAGGGGCCAATGTCAAACAATTTGGCCATATCCTGTCCAGTGCTGCCCCAGACAGGTTGTCACCTTGAGCAGAGGGAGAGGAGGCACAGCTTGAAGAAAGAACAGTTAAAGCTGCCACCAGCAAAATCCACCAGGGCTCATCTCAGAGCCCTCAAATTAAATTTAGTTTTATTTTTAGCTGTCGCTTGCTAAAGTAGATGTATAAAATATGGAAGCACGCAAAGGGCATAGAAGAATGTATGCAACAAAATTTGATTCTTCTTTCTACAAAGCAGCCCACAATTTCAGAATAAAACAGACTTAGTTTTCCTTGTGAAAACAGATTCTCATTAGAACATATTTTAGCTGAATTAGGTGAATTTAGGCGAACATATTTTAGAACATAGAACATATTTTAGGTGAATTTAGGTGAACTGTACAGGACTATGACAGTCCTGCACAAAAAGGCCCATTTGTAGAGCACTTTTAGGCACCTACCTGTATGTTATACACGACATGCACGTTTATGTACCAGTTTCTAAATGCTGCTCCCTTAGATCTTAAAAGGGTAATACTTCTTGTTTGACTGGACAAGTGAAATGCTAGGCTTCATTTTGCAGTTCGTTCTGGCGTTGTTTCAGCACTTTGCCTCTCATGAAAGTCTTTGAAGACATTTTCAGAAAGGACTGGCTGAAGCATGTACTGAACTGCATCTAACTCTCTACTTAATTACAGTCTGTACAGACCAAGCCTGGTAATTTTAATACAACTCAGCACCAGCCCAGACACCTGTGGAGCTATAAAGACACTGTATCTTCTAAAAAACTTTGGCTTCTACCTCCCACACTTCATCCTCATCATGACAAAAGGACTCTGATGAACGCCTTCCTAGCATCTGACAGCCTCAGTGTCAGCACGCTGATAGGGAGAACACACTGCTGCTTATAAATCCTATTTATAGTCAACTTATTGACACTTACGGCTTTGGAAACCATAATTGACAGCTGCCCAAATGGCAAGAATTTCCAAAGCTTTGGTGGTAAGGTCCCTATTCTGCAACCAATGAGAGCCCTTGAGTATGGGAATAAAGTGGGGAGTGTTTAATCAGTGCCTGCAACTGCTTGCTAAGAAGGCAACATTTTGGAAGACCCGAGCATTACTCTTGGCCAGCTACTCTTCTAACAATCAACAAGAGGAAAAAGATATGTTTTTAAAAGAGACTTCTATTTTCTGAAGTGCAAACTAATTTTATTCCAAGTATAACTGCACTGCTTAAGCTACTTTTCTCTCCCAGATTTAAAAAAAAAATGGGAATGAAAAGGGCTGATGCTATTTTTGGACTGATCTCAGGCTATCACATCAAAAGCAAGGATTTTTAGTGAAGTCAGTTTTAAATGTACTGGAAATGTATTTGTTTCAGGTGGAATGATTCCAAAATAGAAAAAAGGCGGAGGACTGTGTTGTTTATGTAGAATTCAATTACTGTCATTCTTCTAAAGATTTCTCCATCTACAGATTACTGCATTTAGCTCCTTCCCCTATGATAAAATCAACAGAATTAGATCCTTTTACACCATCTTTGGCTAGTTACTGAAAACTGTAACAAAAATACACATCATATAATAACTAACTTAAACTTTAACCAATTGTGAAAATGTTAGGAAAAAAAAATACTCAGAGCACTTTGCTTCAAATGATGTCAGTGAAGAATACTATTGATTTTATCTTTTTACAAATGCTGAAAGATGCAGATCAGCTGCTGGGGCTGCTCAAAGATAACACTGATATGAGACTAAAATAACAACTTAGACAAAGTCGGTCTAAGAAAATATAAATTGCTTTCTACACAGAACAAACATTGCTAACTTGTTAGCCAGAAGCATCCTTTAGTTCTTCTGGAAAGCACACATAAAGTAGAGATAAAAAACAAGCCCCACAACAATTAAATTCAGAAAACTAAGCTCATGTTTTAAAAATTGATAAGAGGAGAAAAACGAATTCTAAGGGGCTGATCCTGTGAACCACACAAAACATCATAGCCAAAAGTGCTAGAACAATGGGCTCTGCTTTGAATATTAATTGGCTTTCTAACTGATAATTGCAAAGCAAACATTTACACAACATAGTCAGACAAGGAAAATCTCCCATCTCATTTAGCAGGCAGTTCTGCAATGACTGAATGGTAAGTAAGTAAACAGAATATGTAATTAGATTCCATACTTGAAGTATTTGGTCTCCAGCAAGAAGTCTTCCATCTCTGGCAATGATCCCATCTCGATAAACTTCCTGAATAACAATGTTGATCAAAGGCGTTTCATTGCCACCCACTATGCTAATTCCTAATTCAATATAAGGATTGGACCGATGAATTTCAATAGTAGTGATCTCTCCCTCAGGCAAGGTAGGTGGCTGTTGATTTGCTGCCAATTATTTAAAAAAAGAAAGAAAGAAAAATGATTAATATCCTTTACAACTCATCCACTTTCAATAAAGCAAATTGCCAGAGGACTGACTAGAGCATGGCACACAATGGTTTCACAATCTAAACAACTGTGACAGTATTAGTTTTGGTATTTATTGGTTCACCTAGATCATTAGAAATAATCAATAGTCAATTAGCAGCACCTATGCTTCGTGAAATTGAGGTTAACTGTTTTTTTAATAATCTGAACCTTTTGGCTCCTGGCCTTTATTATAATAAACATCTCCAATTTGATCAAGTGTATTCACACTTGATGATGACAACAGCAAAAATTCATTTGGGTTTGTAGCCCACAGAACATTTTCACTATGTTTCTTCATTAGCTGCTATTACACAAATCATGTGCTTCCACTGAGCTAACAGGTGCCAAGGAAGAGCCCATTTCGGAAGCAAGCATGGAGACAACAAAGGAAGATGCTAAGGGATGGTAGATACACAGAAGAAGGAAGGGGAAATGACCACCTTCCTCTGTGGTAAGGCTGAGAGCTTCCTCTCTAAAATCCCAGACGCTAGAGATGTTATTGCTAACTCAGAGCAAGTGGATGCAGGAGTTACTCAGCTACTTTCTGGGCCGAGCAGGGCAGCACCTGGTGTGCAGGAAGCCTGCTGATCCAGTGCGGACCCATAGGAGAAGGGAAAAGAAATCTCATCTTAGATAAGAACTGCTGCAAATTTACAGAAAACACATGGCTTCGGCCTCACTGCCACTAGGTTGACATGAACTATTTTAGTGAGAGAGTTTCATTATGACCAGATTTCTACTCTGTCTGCTCACAGGATATAACGAACATCCATTAGTGGCTGACCACATAGCAAAGCTGCCACATCGCTATAGGCTGTGATAAGTGTTGCTCCTGGATTGGACTAGACCTGTTTCTTACATGTTATTCCTGTTTTCAGCATCCTGAACAGGGAGAATTCCTCAGAGCACTTGGAATGAAGTTTCATTTGCCAGGGGAGGTTCAGTTTGCATATTATGAAAAATTTCTTATCTGAAAGAGTGGTCCAGCATTGGAACAGGCTGCCCAGGGAGGTGGTGGAGTCACTGTACCTAGAAGCATTCAAGAACTGCATAGATGTGGTACTTAGAGATCACAGAATCACAGAATGGCCTGGGTTGAAAAGGACCACAATGATCACTGAGTTTCAACCCCCTGCTATGTGCAGGGTCACCAACCACCACACCAGGCTGCCCAGAGCCACATCCAGCCTGGCCTTGAATGCCTCCAGAGATGGGGCATCCACAACCTCCTTGATGTAGTTATTGGGCATGGTGGGAATGGGCTGATGATTGGACTCAATGATCTGAGAGGTCTTTTCCACTCTTAAAGATTCTGTGATTCTAATGTATGGGTGTTGGTGTAGCATACAGCACTGTGATATCCAGCACACACGCACACATGCATATTTCTTTCCTTCTGAACTGCTATTCTAGCTCAGCTGCACACTTGCCCATAACCGAAACATACCAGCATTCAATTGCAAAAGAGCAAAGAAAAAGAAAAAGCCAACAAACATGCATTCAGTCTTCCAAAGACACAAGCTCTGACACCATAACCACTCCTACACTTGATAAGCAATCTGAAAAGGTAACTGAGGACATACTGTCTGCTCCTGTGTTCTCTTCAAAAGGAGGATTGTCGATGCCAGGCTCATCTGCCCAAGCAGGCAGTGCAGGAGTAAAGCTCTGCTCAGCAGGCACGATGCTCTGCTCTGCATCCGGGGACACGCTGTTGGGCTGCTCCGGCCCACCTGGCCCAGCCTCAGCCTCAGCCTCAGCCTGCAGCTTGCTCGCTTTCCGCCTCTCCAGGGCAACCCTTCGGTGAGAGGCCCCAGGGCACCTGCAAAGAAAACACTGACATCAAATCTGCAGCAAGAACCACAGTGCCAGTTCTCCATCAAGCAACGTCAGTCTTCCTCAAAGCCACTGCTTTAACTGAGTCATAAATGTTAACCTGGATTGATCTAGCGTGTCAAGCAACCCTGCCATGGCAGGGAGTTGGAGCTTGATAATCTTTAAGGTCCCTTTTGACATACGATTCTATGATTTTAAGGCCAAAATGCATGTCAGTGGACGGAGACCAAGATGATACTGCTTACTTCACAGAATCTCCCTTATGTAGCTTCCTGGCCCAGAACTAAATGTGCTGTGATTCACTCTGAATGAGGACTTTTTTCGCTATGTATATTTCAGCTTATGGAAGACAAACCTTTCTGAAAAGATTGAACAAGCTCAGCACAAAACCCCAGAGAGTAGAAGCCCTGTTTCAGGGCATATCTGAGCACCCACTGGAGCTATCACCCTTGGCCCCACTAAGCCCAGAAAGAAGCATTACATTTTCTTGTGGCCACCTTAGGAAGGAAAGAGAGAAATGAAATTTACCTAGACTGTCATCTAAGCATTAAAATAATGAAAATATTACGCTTGTCCATGAGTGTCTGTGAGAAGTTTGACATAATAACAGTTCTCTGTTCATGACCTCTTGAGTCAGCAAAGGTTCATTCTCCTCCTCATCCTTTTTTTTGTCTTCCTGACTTCACAAAGGAGGTCTAATTTCTGCTTTCCCCCAAGCAGCAATGTCCCATCAACATTCTGTTCTTTCCATGATAACCTGATTTTCATGAGTTTATTTTAAGGCCATGATTCTTCACTTACGCTTAAAACCCTACAATAGTTTTTTTGTAAAGAAGGGCTGCAATGTTGCAAATTGATAGAAAGCCTTCATCTATTGAACAGTCTTACATCTATTTGCAAATGACTGATGTATACATCAAGCTTACTTTTGCTGTGTCACACAGTTTTGTCAGCTTCTGATATTTCACATCTTACAGTATTTGATGTCCTTCCTAAAGTTTCTGCTTTGGGAGCTGCTGACCACATAAAGATGTTCATACTGTAGCACTGTCAGAAAAAAATGGAACCATGTTCTTAAAAGAACTCCTTGTTTGGGAATTTGACCGATTGTTATAACAAAAGGAGAAATTATTCATGTCTGCAAAAGGATAAGGAATGTGTTTACAGAGTTGAAGACATCAGAAGTGTAGATGTTCTAATCTGTCAAACTGGGGTGGTCTGAGAATCAAAATGTACTGATATTCTGTGAAAAGGATGCAAAAATTGTAGGGTTAGACTGTTTTGACATGAGGGATTTTGAAGAAATGCTAACAAAGCTACTCAGATCTGAGGAATTTTGATAAACACTCATGCCGAATTTGTGACATCCCACTCCAGCAGTTACACTACACATACATAAACTGAGACAGCTATTCACAGGTGAATATGTGTGTGTATACATAGACATATATTGTGATATATGTTTAGAAGAATGAAATAACCAAAATGTGAAATATGCATAAACACAGAGCCTAAAAGGTAACATAACGAAATTATACTTTTAAGAAATCATTTCTTGGGGTTTTCCTCAAGACAATGCTGAGTTTCACACCTGCTGGACATCTTGCTCTTTAAACTTTAGAAAGTGCAAGCACGAAAGATGAAAATTACTTGAAGCACAAGCTCCAATATCATTCAGCTCTTGAGCAATGTGTGAAGAACTAAGGCTCCTGCAGAAACATCTTGTTCACTGCAAGCTCTGAAAGTTCAGGACAAAGCCATCCTACGCTGCATGTCTGTACTGTCCCTGAACAGCTCTGATACAAAAGTGCTAACTTTAGGCAAAGAAGTGAATTGCTCAAAATTGACACTGTCACACAATGATGCTTCAGACCCACAGAAGATCAGAGCCACTTCTGTGAACATGATACTTCCTTCCATCACATCTTCTACCAAAATAGTAGTGTGCTGCCAGCCCTAATGCAGCTTGTTCACAAGGCCTGTGGATCATGGAGGAGTCGGTGTAGGTGGCAAAACTCACCTTGGAAACCTATGGGTTTTGGGGGGGTTGTTCAAAAATAAATATAAATAAATAAATAAGACAGGACAGAACAAACCCATCCTTGGAAATGTCCTGTTTCTGTCAAAGCTTTCCAAACCGTAGACAGGTTTTCCCCCCTTGTTCACATAGCACATTCCCCCATCATTGCCTGGCAGCTGATTAAAGCTGTCATATGAAATATAAATAGATTTGAGGTTTATTTTTGCTGATGATATTTCATTATCATTTCAAAGGCTAACAGCAAGAAATGTAAAGAACATCCTGAGCACACCTACTTAGCTCAACAGAATCACTTTTATGCAACCAGAGAAAAAAAGAAAACAATACAGAATTAACTGTTAGATTCTTCCCCTTCTTCCCCAAATGAATTGGTGATTTTGGAGGACTAAGACTTTCAGCCTGGTACTGTGGAACTCCACGGCCTTAAAAGTAGCTGTCTAGCAGACACATCAAGTCATACCATGCCAACTGCTAGGTCTTTAAACATGACGTGCCATCTATACCAAGCAACAAAAACAAGTGTTGGTATTCAAGCACATAAATTGATGCTTTTTCATTTCCACTTGCAATACAAAAATATATTTATTAGCATTAGGAATGCATTATTCACAAATAGTGAGACCATAAAGTAGCTGTAACAGTTAACAAGAGCCAATAAATCTCTAAAAGTGCACACCCTTACTAACACTATTTTTGCCAAATGTTTGAGATAAAGAGCAGTTAGGACAAAGTCCTGTAGCAACTTTGTGAACACAGATGGATGCCTCAAGTTCAAAGCTAGCATCAAAGTTTCTTTTTATGGATACAGGAACTCATTCTCCTACAACAAATCGCATAAATAAGAGCTTGAAACTGAAATATCTCTTCCAGGAATGGCATTTCATATCTACCTACAAAGTCAGAACAATTTGAATAAGAGTGAGAAGAAAGCAATGCTTGTTTTTTTAAAACTTGTGAGTGCTTACTTTATAGATACCTAAGAGTAGAAATGCTGAAGCAACCAGCTAAAGCACATCAGTGATGCTATTTATCAGGAAACTTGAAGGGCAGTTGTTCTTGGGATGTAAAACGAGCTTCTTGTGGACTCCCTCCTCCACTCAGCAGCAGGAATGGCTTTAGCTCAGTTCTGGATGTTGTCAGAGTGTAAATTTTACCTTGAACCTCTTTTAAACAATATCAGACAGAAAAAAAAGTATTTTCTTAAACAGACAAGTCTGTTTGTGTCTCATTTAAAAGCTGAATTCTTGGAACGCTAGCAGCAATCTCTCTCTGCAAAGAAAAGAGCTTTCACACAAAATTAAGATGTAGTTTACAATATATTCCATGGAATAACAGCAGGGGCTTGAAAAACACATTTGCTCAGTGACTACTGAAAAGAAAGATTTTGTTGTATCTTGGGCCATCAGTTTCTGCCCAATATAGAGGTTCCATAAAAGCAAACACACCAAATGGCCTCAAAACAGTTGCAGTAAATCGCTCTCCAAAGACCACAAAGAAGCAGCTGAAATGTCTGTGGTATTGCTCATAAAATGTTGCCAACAAAATGACCTTAAACAGTGATTTTGGCAGGATTTACAGCTGCAATTCAGAGTAAAACATGTTGCCTCTTTGGAAAGCTAAGTGTTTGGGTTTTGTTTTAATTTTGCCAGGGGAGAAAAAGAAAAAAAAAGAAAAGAAGGCACTATACTTGCGAACCAAAAAAGACTAAGACCTAGGAAAACACACAGAGAAGAGGGTTTTTGTTGTGCGTTTGTCTCTCACATGTAAGGATTTGAGGAGCCTATCAGAAACCAGGTAGCTTCAGAGCAGAAACCAACCACAGACAGGACTTCTTCTTTCCAGCAAAGGAGAGAATCCATGGGGTATGTATGGAGAAACTTTGAATACATTGCTTATCTACTACTTAGGTCTAAAGAATGACAGCCAGAACAAGGCTAAATGTTACATATGCTCTTCAATCTGCTTGGTGTTAAAAACAGACATGTAGGGACAGCTAGCATGAGAAAAAATAGCTCAGAAGCACTATAATGAACACTAAAATAACTGATATTTCCAAACTTCTGAATGATAAGGTTTTCTACTTATACAAATGATTTTCATGTAATCTTCTTACTCTAAATTTGTATAGTAAGCATGCTGATCGAGACACAGCAAACCTTTCATCATTTTCAGAAAACATAATCCTTTTTAAAGTTCAAATGAAGCCTTCCACAAAACTGGCCTGGATGCTGGCCTCAACATGAAAACATTTGGTAAAATGCCTCCATCCAAAATGATAACTTAAACCACTACAGCAGAACACAGGAGAAGAAGATTGAAGCCTGTCTCAAAACAAATGCATAAATGGGATACTTAACCCTCCTATTAAAAAGTTGCACAAATTTAGGAATACTGTCTTGTACGACGGAATGGATTTTGTTCAGGACTGATTCATCTGTAAGAATTAATTGAATCAAAACCACAAATAGAAAAAGCTCAATGAATTTCCTTGAATTTTGTTCTGATAAACTGCCTGTGATATTTAGAAGTGGAATTGGCACCTACTTGGCTAAACATTACCTATTTTTCTTACCTGTAACTTACTGATTGAGTGACAAAAGGGCAAAACAGTTCGGCCTGACATTATTCATGCATTGTTTCCTTTAAGGCAAAGTACACTGTGTTCAACTTCAAAAGTCACATTTCCCAAATGAACCTGACAAAACTGAAAGATTAATAAATCAAGAATATTTTTTTTAAGCATCGAGGTACCATGAGGGCAATTAGTGATTATGAAGCAATCGAGTTATTGTCTCATGCCTCTTATTTCCAGAGCAACTTGCAGTATCCTCGCATTCCAAGTTGCCTGGTGGATATTATGACATGTTCTCTAGCTTTCATGCTCAAAGAGAGTAGATTGCAGTAATCCTGGAAAACTGGAGTGAGAATGTTTTTTAACCTCCAAAACTAACCAGTCAGATTTCATTTCTTGAAAATACAAGCTAGTCATTTCAGTGCTTACTAAGACTCATTTATATTAATCTATGCTGAAAATTGTAATAATACTGAATTATGTATTTCTTTCCTACATTTAATAATCAGTAATAACTTTTTACTGGATTCACTAATCCATACAAAATCAAATTCAAATGACACATCTTATGTCAGCAATGATAATTTACAGGTGTTCAGATGTTTGCAAATAAACTTAATTGAAAACCAAAAATCACCATGTACTCAAAATGCACATCGGCACCCTGAGACAACAGAAGGAATTCAAGATGAGCAGCTTTCTGAACTGAAAGCTTTTTTTCATCTGACAAACAGGAAAAGCCAGTGACTCAGCTCACGCAGATTTCATAATAATCTTATGCTTTAGGAAAATGAGTATTTCATATATATCTGAAGGGAGTATACATAATGTTCCAAATACAAGTAAACTGACCTTATGTCACTCAAAAAGATAGCAGACAAGGAAAATGGACTGAAAAGCTGAGGGAAATGTCAGTGAGAAGCCAGAAGATAAACTAAATATGCAGCAAGAGTCTTATTAGCACTCTGGCTCTTATCAAAATCAAATCAGTTTAATATTACGATTATAAATCTAACAGGTTGTCTCTCCAGCTGCCTCTAAGTCATCATATAGATCAGAAGTCATCTGCCTGGAAGAAAAGAACATGCCTAAAATAACATGGAAACATGGAGATTTAGAGAAGAAAAAAATCAAAAGAACAAGAAAGGCTACTCATTATTGCCTGTACTTCTCTGAAAAGGATGCTGCATGTGTGCATGTCCCTGCAGTGGGTAAAAACACCAGCAAAACTCCGCTCGCACCCCAGACTGCATGGCCACGGTCCTCTGGGCCTCTCAGCTTCTGGAAGTCTTTGAGCTTAAGGCAAGATGAAAGGGGCTCTGCTGAAACAGTATCTGACCGAAGCATACCTCTCCTGAGCCTCCTCAGCACCAGGGCCTGAGGTGCAGCTCCTGCCTGCAGCAGAGGCAGGGGAATGTTGCAGGTGTTAATCACTATTTACCCAATGCCTCACTGTGGCCAGGGAGGTAAAACAAGCTAGACAGAACTCAGGGCAGAAGAAGGAGGCCCATGGCTTAAGAGTACCTGCACTTTAGAGAGCAACAGGAGCCAGATGGAACCTCTCCAGTGCTCACTGCACACTGTGCCACTGCTTTCCTCCCTCTGGGCCTCTGCTTTGAAGCCTTTGCAGGTGTCATGGTGCCCAAGGACAAACACAGCAAGGAAATATTCTACATGAAACGGGCAACTTCTGAGGCTTGGGCTGGTTTAAAAAACCCAAAGTATCATACTAAAATAAAACAAAGCATGTAAGAGCAAAACCCATGATTAAATTAATGTGGGATGGAAACAGAAAGTTCTTGTCTCAGTACAGTGACTGAGGAGAAGTGGCCACGTACCATCCATTTTTGCTATGACTCACCAGGCAATGCTTGTTTTTACAAACACTGCTGACAAATGCTCACACACTGAGTTTTGTTTTTTACATTTTGTCTACATGCAACAGAGACGCACAATGCTTCCTGTTCTGGTTTTGATGCTTTTTGAAGAGACAGTTATATGCCTTTCTGAAACCTCTCTCTGCAAAATGAACATAGTTTTTCCAAGTTAAACACAGTATGTGAGCTGAATTGAAAGTGAAAATGCACCGATCACATTGAGTTATACACGGGAAATATTTTCTGATATCAGAAGCAATTCATGTGAACAGGATCCTTTGAAAGCAGAGGCATTTCCTCTGAATGCATTATTTCCTTCTCAATGTAATTCCCCACTATACTCATCTTGTAATTTCTTAAATCTCCAATAAAAATGTTACTTTGTCTAGATGTGCAGAAAATCCTTTAGCTCTGACCGATGAATTACATCATGTTTTAGCTTTATCATGAGTGTTATGTTCAAACTTTTGTTAATGGCTCATATAATAAAATAATAAATATTTGCTTACTGAAAGTGCCTTCTGAAACTACAGAGAAAACCAAAGCAGTTAAATGCACCCCTCAGAACAAGTTTAATATTGGTCCATGGAGATAAGTGACATGCTTTACACAAAAGAATGAAACATGTTCATGTAGCAACCTCCAACAGCAAGGATGCTTTTCTTTGTCAGAAGAATGAAATGCACTAGTCTACATAATATTAAATATTACTCTAACCTGAACTTGATAATCTTATTTCCTCTTCTTCTGTCATGCCCTCCTGCCACTATTTAAATGATTAGGGTAGGAAAGCATAAAAGAAAAGAAATATAAAATGATTAACAGTTCAGAATAAGCTCCTAAACCTGTGAACGGGTTTAAAACAGAACAACAAACAATAACAGAAAAATAGGTCTTGCAGGAGTCTCAAGAGGCACCCTGTCCATTAGCCTATCTCGAGGAAAAATTGTGCTGCTGTAACTATTCCTGACAAAAGTTGGTTTAACATATTTGTGCACTCTTCTGAAAATGGAGAATACACAACCATCCTACCCAGAAATCTATGCCAGTGCTGGATCATTATAAAGCTTTTTTTTTTCCCTAAAATCTGAACTAAATTTCCTTTGCTCCTACTGCCCTGCTTCTCTCCTCTTTGCACACATGGTCTGCATTTGCCTCGCTCCTCACTACTCGGTCTTTATTTTCCTCTACCTTAAATAACCCCATTGCCTTTCACTTTTCCAAGACTCCTGCTGACTCACCTTGTTCCTCCCATGATTCTCCACATGTTCCCTGATATTCTTTCTATGCAGTGTCCAAGAATGGACTCAGCACTGTGGCTGGGCTCAGTATCATTTCCTACAATGCTATACTGTGGATTTCATAGCCACACCAACCCTCGCTTCCCTCTGCCCCCCACTTTATCCTGAGATATGAATCTGTGTAAGTATTAGTCTACCAATCCCATCATCTGCACTGCTCACCTGTTTTTGAGATGTGCCGCCAGGTCACATCGCTGCATGACTTCCTGACACACCGATGAGAAGGGGCACAAAACAAGTAACTTGTCTAAGAGTTTATGAACGAGAATGCTGGATTTTTTGCAGAGTTTAAAATGGAGTCTTTTTCGATCCAGCGGGCAGAAATCCTTCTCCTGCAGAAAGTTCCTTAGGCACTTGTAGCAGAAAGTGTGTCCGCAGGGAGTGTCCAATGGCTGCAACAAGGGCTGAAGGCAAATGTGGCAGACCAAGTCGTCGTCCACTTCATTCTGGTAGTTGTACAGGTGGTTCTCTCTCGTCCAGTGCTGCTGGCCACACTCGAAGCACAAGGGGTTCAAGGAGGCGTTCTGCTCTGCCAAAGCCATGTCATCACCTGTCGTCCCCATCGTGCAGCTAGGAACGCCGAGGTGTCCTCCTCCTCCTCATAGGATGGTCTGCTCCTGCAAATCCTAGAGGGAAGCAGCCTCAGAAAAGCTGGCTTCTGTTCTTCACTCGAGTGTCACTTTCTGCAACAAATAAGGAAGTAAAAATTATTGACGTGACACAAAGTATGAAAGCTCTTGGAGCTACTGACTTGTTCTGTGTTTACCAAAGTCCACAAAGGAACAACGGTTCCATTAAGAGAACATTTCTGTTTTCTGTAAATTTGTCACAGAAGAAAGCACTGAAAAATACACCAGCACAATTCGTTTTGTGAGAGAAACATTTCACAGCTTTGTAACAGCTGCTCCAGAGCACAGTTTTCACCTGCAAGAGAAGCAGTTTGCTGAGAGCAAGGACATCACATTATGCAGTGTCACACCAGATGCACGCAGTCAGCATCTAGCACAAAGACACTCCATAGTGGAGCACTGGTTATATGACCATGTAATTAAAGGTGGCCTTCAATATGCGATTAGGATTTTATTCAGCAATCTGGTCCCACTTTCTTCTTTTTTTTTTTCTTCTTTTTTTTTTTTTTTTGCATATTAATATGGAATATTACATATTAAAGGTCTAAATACCTCACATTAAAAATAACAGAAATGATTGCTTGCCCTGTTATTTCCATTAGCAATATTGAGTATATGCCACCCTTTACCTTCAGGTTCTGTCCGTGAATTCCTTCACAATGAGAGGGGCCAATTGTATCCAGTGTGACACATTTGTTTTAATTTAGAAGCCAGAAATAAAAACAGACAATAGAATAACGATACGAAGCTATTGGTTCCAAACAACTAACCTGTTCTGCATACTGAGTGTGACAAAAGTCACATCAGTCAGAGAATTCTGTCACTATGGGATTTATTTCCTAAATTTTATATATTAAAATTTGCCCATTTTAAAATAGGTGCATGGTCAGGAAACTGCAGCCATCAGTCTACAGTTTCAAACAGTAAACCCTTAACCTTCCCAACATTATTTATCTTTCTCTCCCATATGAAATAACACTCTTTAAATCTTGTAACAGGGTGATTTAGGAAACAGAATAAACTTTCTCACACTCTTAACAGCCCTGTTAATTAGTTAGTTTTGGTAAATAATCTCGTTCAAAAACAAAAAATAAAAAACAAATTAGAATGATGCTTATTTTGTGCCTGAATTCTTTATTACGAATTCACAACACTCAAGAGAGAGACTGACTGTATCCTAACAGACAAGTAGCAAACTTGCAGTGAAATGAAAACCACTAGCTTAGGCACCAGCCCATAATCTTTATTTTTAGCTGTTGAATGTAGTCATAAACGCATTCCAAAATTTACATGGAACACATGCATTTTACTATGTCTTACATTTCAAGAGAATTTCTGTTTCAGTTTTTGCCTCTTAACCTCACACAGCCAAGCATAAGACTTAGAGCACATTTTGCAAGGATTATTATATCCTTTGACGCAAAAAGGATTAAATAGTAATTTGTAATCCAGGATTCTATTCTGCTGTGGAAATTGATGCTCTTCATTGCCCTGCCTTGTAGCAGATAATGTGCACCTTCTGGAAAGGATTTCAGGAGGGAATAGCACAGCAGTTCTTAGTTACTGGAGAATACAAATGCAAAATGAGACCGCAAAAGAGATTACTCAAAACCAGCCTTAAATGTATTATGTAAAAATGCAGACGGCCAAGGAGATAAGGAGCCCAGCACATAGGGCCCTCATGCACAAACCACAGCTCTGTAACCACACACTCCTGCTCCAAGACAAACACAAAAGGAATGAGACCCACCTAATGGCTCTTCCTTAACAGATTCAGAAGAAACCAGCTCCATGTTCTAGAAAAAACACTGCACTGATTCAGGGCTTTACCAAATCTTTTTGCTACACAGGTGCCACACAGCATGGCCAGTATGGAGGGACTGAGCACACAGAAGGGGCTCAGGAAGCCCCCTGATGATGTGTTGTGTAAACAAGTGGGCAACGATACGTTGTTCAAACTGCTCCAAATCATGAAAATCAGGACCTCTCCTTCTTCTCCACATAACAAAGATGCCAAGAAAGGAGTGAGCTCTACACCAGCAAGGTGCATTCCAGTTACAGCCTCCTAACAGCGAGTACCTCAAATTCATAGAACCACAAAACAGTTTGGGTTGGAGGGGACCTTAAACTTCACCTCCTGCTGTAGGCAGAAAATGAAGGCCTTGAACACTTTCATGGATGGGAAATCCACAGCTTCTCTGCGCAACCTGTGTCAGGGGCTCACTTCCCTCACAGTGAAGAACTTCTTCCTCACACCTAATCAAAATCTCCATCCCCTTTTAAAAGGAACAGGCTTATAGCACTTCTGCCCCGTGAAGTGGTTTACTCACATCACAACCTTCTACAGAGCACAATGCAGTGCCAAACAGCAAATATACCTGTGGTGTACTTGCTGCAATCAAAGATTCCAGCACCAGGTTTATAGAAGGTTGTAATTAAACCCTTTTTGAACAGTTTACTAAGGATTTTGAATGAAAATTAAAGTAAGGAAAGTTTCTGAGAGAACCAGCATTCACCGTGATCTTTTACATCATCAGGACAAGCTGGAATGGGACAGCAGAGCGCCGTAGGGGTGGGATCATGGGGCCAGTGGCAGCCAGGGCCACAGGCAGACATGCTGAACCAGATCTATTTCTGCTGGCTGCTGACGTGACTTCTAGCTGCTTCCCAGTGCCGCTGCTGCCAGGGATCAATAGAGATCATATGAGCTAACCCGAGCACTTCTGCAGCTGATCTGCCAGCCCTTCTGTGGTGTGGCAGGCTGCAGTGAGAAGGGAACGACAAACAGACCCGCAGTTCAACGCCACAGCCTTCTGAAATAAGAACATCTGACTGTGGCTCAAAGACGTCCTGATTGTGTAGGACTGCTTCCATTTTGCCACCAGAACCCTTCTGAAGGAAAGACCTGCCCTGCTGATCTTCCCCTGCGAGCTTTTGCTTGTGCCTTGATTTTACTTCCCTTGAACAGCACAAATGTTGCAGCAGGGTTCAATGCAAGAAAAAGATGGTCTATTACAACACAGAATGTCAAAAGAAACCCCAAACCTCAAAAGCAAATGCACATGCCACCCCAAACAAAAGAAAATCTAGAGACTTCATCACTCCAGCGCTGCTGTGTGCTGCTTTTGCATTTAGGGCAAGCATATTCAATAACAGGAATTATTCACTGGATTTGTATTGATTATATACCACAGCTGCCAAGGCTTTCCACAGGCAGCTCCCAGTGCAAAATCTCACAGCTGATTTACCAAGCCCACAAGCACAGTATTCACAGTCCAAACAATGATCAGGATAGCAGGCAGGGTCTAAATTTCCCTGGCATAGAAGCACTGTATTCCTGAAATACACAGCACCAGGGCCCTGTCATTTATATTACAGTATTTCATTCCTCTTTATGCATTCCTTATGTTGTTTGTTGTCTCTCGTATCACTGCAGATCCCCATCTCCACAGGATGATTTCAGCTCAGGAGAGCTGCAAACAGGAGAAAATAGTCTGAATTTTAAAAAAAAAAAAAAAAAAAAAAAAGGATAAGAGGAGGGTAAAAGAACCAGCCAGGTCTAGTTTTCAAGCAATTCCCTAGAAAATAATTCACCTGGGACTTCATTACTATAGCATAACAGTGCAGGTAGTGCCCTATTTTCAGGGTTTCAATTTTAGTTTTAAATCACAGTTCATTTGGGAACTGAGCAAGACTGGACATCCAACTGTGCATTTTTAATGTATTTTTTATGCAGAACATGCATGACAGCAATTTTAGATTGAAAGAGCCAGCCTTATTCATAGGCCTCCCGTAGGTCTGATTTATTGGCTCACCCAACACTCTTTGGAGAAGTTTGGCACATTTTTCCAAAAGCATTAAAAGCCAGGCTTTATACCTACATCACATTTCATGATGTTTATTCCTTCCGTCTGAATGGGCATGATAAACAGCCAATCAAACAAAACAACAGGATGGAAAGAAGTTATCACTGCTACAGAGGCTTCCTACGACCCTGAGTTCATCCTTTTCTGGTCAGATAGATTTGTACGTGCCACATAATTGTTCCAATATCCCCATTAATAAATTCGGATGGTAGCATGGTCATCATCCCGAGTTTTAGGAAAATTTTCTTAATTTACAAATTTGCAGGATTTCTGAAGCCTGTTCTTGGTCTTGCACTACATCCCCACTTCTAAGGCACCCCAGCTGGAAAAGATCTCATGTTTTCTAAATTCCCCTTGCTCAAATGCTATAGCTGTGAAGAACATCCTTTAGCAGCCAGGAGTAGATGAATGCAAGCCATGGGAGAGGGAAACTAGACAGTGGTCACATTCATGGCTTTTAACCACATCGTAACACGAAAAATTAGTCCTTTGTTCCCAGTCCAGTATCCTTCACAGGAATTACAGCATCATACTGATGATTCAGAACTGTTTTCAAAGCAGACCACAGTTTGAGTGGACTAACATAAGACAGCAGAAACTTGGGAATAAAATACATGGTGAGAATAAATAGCGAGCAAGCAGCCTTAGAGGGGAAAAGTGTTATGCCACATCTTCAAAAAAGCGTGACCTAGCTCGTTAGATACAATCTGTGTTTTAAGATTAAAGCCATACAGCAAGCAAGCGGAGCAGAACCAGCAACTTGTGTTGACTGCATAACATCCATGTTAATTATCCAGATGTCTAAGGGCTCTGCTGCTGTCCAATACAAAAAGCCAACTCGACTCCAGTGCAAGACTGTGAGAAAGTAATCCTGCTTGACTCCTACTCTTTTGAACACACAAACAAAAACTGAATGTTGTAATGTCAAAAGATGACATCTGGTAGCTCAAAGTCAGGAAAACAGAGGGAGATAGGATGAGTACAGGAATTAGACTTGAACGGATTTCTCTTAATGCACCAGAAACACTTTCACTGAATCCTGATTATGTTCTCTACATTTTTGAAGTCATTCCGCAGAATGACCAGAATTTTTATATAATCAAACTAAATCCAGTTGTGGCTGAAGAAAACTGAACCACCAAAAGGCAGTGCTGGGCTTACAGTACAATCCTCTGCTGGCAGATTTGCCACCCTTTTGTGTGTCTTTCTGTTCAACCAAGGCAATGGCTGCACAGCCCAAGCGCCTGCACCATGCCAGACGCTGGCACGGCACCCCCACCAACAGAGCCCTGCTTAAAGCCAGCGTATAAAGGAGCATTTGGGAAAATGAACCTGTGTTTGCAGAGTGCTGCGTTTCCACAGCAACAGGAATGATGGGCTTTAATTGCAGCAGCTCCCTTCGGCAGGGGTGGCTCTTGGCCGGGCACCTGCTGCATGGGGCTGTGATGCTTGGGCCAAGGCAAGGGGACATCTGTGCTACATCCTCTGACTGAGGAGATTTTGGGGATCCAAGCATCATTCTCAGCAACAAACATAAAGATGTAAAGAGAGGTGAAAACACAAGCTCTGTGAAGCGCGGGGCCATCTCTCCATTGGACAGTGGATTGGTAATGCTCATCTCCCAAAACCACTGCTCCAAAAACTGGAGATCCCTGATTATTGAACAAAATGGTAGGAAACAGCTCTGAGAGATTAAAGAAGGAGCCAGAAGGTTTTTCCTCAAAGCAGGCAAAGAACATCACACAGCCATTTTCTAAAGCACAAATGGAATGGCTTCTATTTTGGGATAGGGAGATTAAAATAGCTTCAGTTTAGTCAAATCAGTCTCAAACAAGACAGGGAGGATGAGGATTGTAACCATATGAGAAACCTATTCTTTATAGCAAATAGAGGGCTACATCAGATAAATCACCTCAAAATAGATGAAAAAGAGAAAAGAACATGAATCTTTAATGAAGATACATCTACACATTAAACAAACAAACAAACAAGGATTAAACTTTGAATATTCATACCGAACCAGAGGAGTGCTGAAAAAAGAAAGAAGTGAAAGGCATAAACCAAGCTACAGGAGATTGCAGTCTGACAGTCAGAAAACGGCTCTGAAAGCCCTTGGAAGGAGAAAGGTATCAGATTTATTCCTTCCTCTATAGGCAGGGCTGGCCACTGCTGTCCACGGCACTGGGATTCATCCTTCTCGGTTCCTAGGTCTTGCACCAGCCATGGGTTCACAACCTGCAGGCCTGATCCCGCATCAGATCTCCCAACACTCCACATCCATTTTGGGATATGGTGAAAAATAAACAAGAAGCAGCAAAGTGAAATGAAGGTGGAAATGATACACGCTTACCTGGCAGTAGAGCTCAAGGCAAATTTCCCTTCCGAGCAAAGAACATAGCAAGAGCAGTATTTGGTTACTACTCCTGTAACAGGTGGGATCCTACATCCAGTAGCAGTGACAGAAATAGCCCAACAGTTAACAGTGAACTGCACGTAGTCAATCAGAAGACTTTCTTCTCGCTTATGGGGCAGAGGAGAAAACCAAGAAAGAGTAAAGCATTTGTTCCAACAGTATGGTTCTTTTCTGCAGTGCAATCTGTCCTACAGCCCCTGACATATGTGCTACTCTTTCTGTTGGAGAGATGAAAGCAGCAGAAAGCTGTCGATCAAGATGTTAAACCTTCTGCAGAGCCCTCCCCTGTGCTCTTTGCCCTGAAACAAGGACTTCCACGGATGAACAGAGAACACTTAACTAGATTAAACATAGGTGGTTCCTGGCTGTGCACAGATACCATTTGATTTGATTAACAGGAATTTTAAGGAGCTGATGCAATTCAAGGAAAATGAAGAAGGAAGAGGTGAGCGATATTCCCATTGCCTGCTTTCCTGCTGCTCATCTGTATAATAAGCCCTAATCACTACGGGTGTGAATGGGGAAAATATCAAGGAGACAGCAACATTCTTCGATTGCTCTCAGAATGGCTTTCATGGAAAAGACAAGCCAAGAGTTCATGGGAGGACAGAGGGATAAAAGCTGTTGGGGTGATTACATTGGTGAACGAACTATTTTCAGAGAGACACCAGCCCCATCTCTTCCGTTCTTCATCATGTGTGACATGCCACATCTGGTGCCCCTTGCCAGCTACAGCCCCTGTGATAAATGGAGAATTATTCTGCAAATTAAACTATATAATACTATTAAACTACAGTTGTACTACGTCAGTCTTCTCCTCAGCCAAATATTTAAAAAATGAAGGTCCTCCCTACTGAACAGGTATTAGGTATTTACATACACACAAAAATAAACTAGAAGAAAGTTGTCCAGTGAAAGTACAAATACTTACATCATGGCAGTCATCATACAAGCAAAGAGGGGAAGGGGCTAAAAGAGCATGGTGGGGTAGGTCCCACAGCAGGTCCATGAGAAAGTGCAGAGGGTATTCTGGACAGAAAGGCTCATCCAGCATAATTGCCTGAGCCACAGCATCACCCAGACCAGTCTGCCTGGCCTCCAGCCTCCACGCATGCTCCCTTGTAACAAAACATCACCGCATAAGGATGGAGCAGCTTTTCAAAATAGAAGGAAAAAAACAACCTTCTGATGTCACAGCCAAAATATTCAAAGCAGTGTTCAACTCGAGCTTCCCAGACAGGCGCAATCAGCCAGGAGACTTGCTGCTTGTTGGCATGAGTACTGCCAACAGAGAATCTGCTTCACCTAAAAACCATCCCCACTTGTCCCTGAGAGCCATCACCTACCCCTGAGAGCACTGCTGTGCTTTGGTGTGCTGCGGTGAAGCTGAGGATGCCATGGACCAGATATCACTTGAATAAGTCACCAATAAGACTGGTTGTTGGACTCTCAGATCCTTAAGGCGATGACCGCCTGTGGGTTTAGCTCTGCTGAGGACACCTGCACCTATGGATCTGAGCAAAGAAGGTATCTTCAGTCCCAGTGGTCTGACCCAGCTTTGTTGCAGGATTTACTCTCATGCTCTCTAATATTTATTCAAAACATTCCCATAATGTTTTACAGAACATCAGTCAGAAAATAAAAGCCTCCAACTGGGACCTTCTGTTTCAGCTCTCTAGACATGCGTGTATCATACCTCAGATACATGCACTCTGCACCCAGACACTGCAAATAACTGGCTCTGTGCATAATCAGAATTTACATAACAACAGCATGTTAGATATAGAACTTGTAGTCTCAGTTCTGATCTTAAACAACATTTAAATATTTTGTATTTAAATGGCTCTTTGCGTACACGTTAGGCTAGAACTTGATCCAAGGCCTTCAGACAGGTTTCAGAGAGGGGACTGGATGCTGAGCTGACCTGTGAAGTTGAGTCTGGTTATACAAATAAATGCGACAAAGAACAGGCAAGCAAAGACAACAAACACTACGCTTGTTTTTTAGTCAAACTAAAAGCATGCATCTCTGCTTCAGTTCCTGTAATTCCACAGCAACAAAGATAAACAGGGATAGCATTTACAGAATGAGAAAACAAGCAGCCAAAAAAAACCCAAACAAAGAACCCTAAACCAGAAATCCACATTTTTTCCTAAAGCATTTCTCTGTTTCCTAAGTATTTGTAAGCTGTTTATTTCAGTTCCTTTCCCTATTAGCTTGGCTGACTACATACAAACGCACACACATGTATATTACACACATATATGTGTACAAACCAGTTTTCAGCACCGATCAAATAAAGAGGCTTTTATAACAGTGCTTTCATGGCCGTGCCTGAGGTACAGTTTGGCTGCTGCAGCACCTTCCCTGTTACAGCGTTCTTGGAAAGAACCTGCCTCAGTAGAACTGTTGGAAAACAGTCCTTCAAGACTCAAGGGGACGCATTAGCAAAGATGCACAGTGTTAGCATCCTACAGCAACCCAACAGTTGTGCTATGAGTGATGGGCTAAATATTTGACAACAATCTTCTATTTCCTCCTTACAGGAATGACATGGAGGAGCTAGTGCTGAACTGCTTTCTTTCTAGGCTCATTAAACAGAAAAAAAAAAGATTCTTAAACAAAAGCAGACATATCAAAATCACTGCCTTCTGAGTAGTGCAAACTATAATAAAATCAAAGGAAAAAGTGACATTAGAGATAAACAATAGGTGGCATCTACGCAAACTGGAAGTTGTTTATAGAAATTAGGTACTTAGATACACAAAGAAATAAACTAGAAGAAAGTCACCCAGAAAAGAAGTGCTCAGACCAGGGCACTCATTCTAAAAGCAATGAAGGGAAGGCTACCCAGCAAGAGAGGTTTCCAATTGCTTGTCCACCAAACAATGGCTAAGTCATTAAAAAAAGAAGGCCTGGTATTATGAAAGAAAAATATACCTAACTTGTCAGATACCTAACCGTTAACTTGCAGGACATACAGAAGGCACTTACTTCAATAGGAATTTCTGGTTCATCACACTTTGGGAAGACAGTGGGGAAAGAAGGCACTCCGAAGCCTGACTTCAGGCACTGGTTTTCTGACCGTGGTCAAAATGGCTCCAGCAAGAGGCTGACAGAATCATGTCACCTTGGGCAGGAGCCAGCCTCCTCCTCCTGCCACTGCCCAATCTCAGCATGCTAAAACTTCGTATTTGAGATTCTGTGGAGGTTGATACAGTTTTCACTTCCTCATTTATTCTATGTATTCAAGCCTTAAGAACCAGCTGTTAGCATACCAGTCTTACTTTGGGGGATATTAATTCATTACCATCACTTTTGGAAAAAGGTCTTTAAGAGACGAGTGATCCAGCCTCGGGAGTACCTACCCACTTTGCATTCCATAACCACAGCACTCATTTTTCAAGCCGAGCACTTCTCAACAAGTTAGGTTAGACTCAAGGAAATAAAAATTCGAACTCTCATGTATTTCCATAATTCTTTGTTACTCCCAACTCATGCTAAATGTTTTCACATGTTTTATGCCAGATACTTACACAAAACGTTTTTTTAAATTCACAAATCCTTTTTTTGAATTGCTACACCATCCAAGAAGCCTTAACAAACCTAATTCTGTACTGTGAATTACACAAACCCAAATGAGAACTATTGGTCTTTGTGAGATAAAGACCAATATCTACATGGCAGAAATCAAGCTCTTGCCATGAAAAGGGAACAGTCCTGTGCGTCCGGATGATGAGATCTAGAAATGCCACATGCCATCCAGCCCTGCTTCTCAGTATGGCAGCAGCAATGGTAGCAGATGTGTTAATAGCACCAGGGTGGCTTAATGTGATGGTGAATTTGGAAATACTCCCAAGTATTGGAACAGGTTGTCCAGGGCAGCGGAGCGGTCACCATCCCTGGAAGTATTTATGAAATGTGTAATTGTGGTACTAAGGGACATGGTATAGTAATAGGCTCAGTAGGTAAGGCTGATGGTTGGACTTGGTGATCTTGTGGGTCTTTTCCAACCTGTGTGATTCCATGATTCTGAGAAATAGCAAACTTCCAAATTTCCGTGCTCCCATGAGCAGAATAACATACAAAGTAGGGCATTAGTAACAAGTTGACCCTCAAAATTCTAGTTCAGATTTCAGATCTTGTGAGAAATTCCTCCAACCTGGTACCAGATTCAGGACAGCTTATGGTCCTACAGGAACAGTCCAGGAAGCCAGAAAGGCTACACCCATGTTACCTTCACTTGGAAATCACCAAACAGAATAGCTAGAAAGTCAGTTAGCACTCTATCCTTAGACAGATCCCTTCTGCATTATGCTTGTAATAAGAGGAGTGCAAGGAAATTCATGCAAGAAAACCATCAAAACAAACAAAAATCTCCCACAGAACAAATAACCCACCAGTCTGCTCTACAGTTAATAGCTTTCATATAGACTCACTGATGGATCATGAAAAAAAAAGTTTACATTTCTGTAAATAGCTGTTTAATATTAAAATTAATAACAGCCTTCATTTTCACTGGCTTGAAGAGTTAAAAAGTTAATCATTCAAATTATAATCTAAAGAACCAAAAGCTTGGCTATAGGATAATTAGAAGCCTTCATTCTGTGTGCAACCTGAAAACCAGAAATACAGTCAAGAACACAATGGGATTTTCATTCAAAGGAGACATCTTAATGTAAAAGCAGTTAACTGCTACAAACAACACTGCCTCTTATTAATCATATGGAATAAGAGAGAAACAAGTTCCCAGGCAATTAGTCTGCCTTCGTATATTGAATGGAGGCTGCTGTAAAGAAAAACATCTGAGGAAACGAGCTCTGAAGAGGACATCCCAGCTGAACAATTTTAAGACAAAAAAGGCAAAATCCTTCACAGAACCTAGAAGTTACCCCAGAAACTTACTGCAATAACAAAGCACACTTTGGCTAAGGGAAATAATTTGCGTATGTTTTCCTTCATGAACTTTGGAACCAGAAATACATGAACTGAGATCTACAATTTGTTCTCACAAACCAGTTTAACTGAGCATGAGATTTTCACTAAGTTTAAAATCTGAATTGATCCTTATTTTGTTTTTGGATCACATTCTGCTGCTTAAAGCTTCAGCCAACGCTTACTATTAGAAATAAGTGGAAGTAAATCTAAACCTAAAAGGGTTCACAGAGTCTTGCATTTTTCACCAGTTAAGTGAAAATAAATCACTGCAACTTTCCCATAGGCTATAGAAGATGGATTTATTTATTTTTAATACTGGATTTGGAGAAGGGCATGCCTGCTGGGATGCCAGCAGGGTCAAAGCATGCAACGAAAATATAAGACCTTGACAAAACTGCTGGACATCTCCAACAGTTTCAAATCTTAAACCAGAAAACCTCCCAACAGCCAGAGCTGGCACCTCATTTGCTGTCCAGTTTCTGTCTCCTTACCCTCCCCAAATCCCAGAAAAACAGTGAAACAGGAATTATTTGCCTGAGACAAGCTAGAAAGCATTACATGCAATTACTTCAAAATACCTACACATGTGATAGCTCTTGACTTTTGTTTTTCCTATCAAAGCATTCTGAAAAGCAAACAGGATTAGCAAAAAGAAAACAGAAGCATGAGTGATCTTTCATTTCTTATTTTATTTTTAAAAGCATCTCGCTCCTTTTCCTTTGAAAAAAGTCTTTACCTGAGTACCCATTTCTCAAAGCATGCACGCACTACACGCATGCACAATGAAATCAGGAACCTTCTTTTCAAAGTGGTCATGAAGGCCAGGTACAATTTTAACAGGGTCTCTATCATGTCTATGGGAAAACGTTATGGTTAACAGTACAACTCTTACTACACACGTATCCTAGGAGACCAAAGAGCTCTCACATTTAAAAGCTTATTTCCCAGCCACGCTCTCAGTATCCATCTAATGCACTTACAAACAATACAAACAGCTGTGAGAGACGAACTTGTTTTAATTTCAGCCAGAACGTACACTGACCTCTGCTAACCTCCACACAAACATTTCATTTTATTTCACTTCTATGTCTTTCTCACTAAAATGATGTCAGAAACCTCTTGTAATTCATGAAATGCATTTTTAAATTTGGATTTTACAAATGAGCAGAGCTGGAATTCTCAAATATTTCTAGAAAATGATTCATGCACATGCTTGCAAATCATTTTACAAAACATCAACCTAATTCAATATATCAGAAAACGATATAATTAAGGAAATACTCTCAGAAAGAGAAACATTTAAAAAAAAAAAAAAAGAAAGAAACAGAAATCACAACCCATCTAATTTAAGCCTCTTCATGCTTCAGGTCAGAATCACCTACCCACTCAAAACAGGCTGAATTAAGGAATTTCCTGAATTTCATGTTTGCAGTTCTGCCGGAGGGTCCAGCCTGCAGCTCTGGAGAAGAGCATCTCTCTGAGCAGAGCCCTCATCACCCAGCTCCAACTCCTTGTGAGCCTCTGGGCAGCTGGCACCAGACACCCATCTCAACGCCCGCAGCAGCCCCCTTGCCTCTTTGCTGCTTCTTACCCTTTAATTCCCAGATTGAGAGGGGAGGAGGCAGCCCAGCACGCAGGGCAGGGCGAACATGTTACTGTTCTCACAGAGGAGGAGGTGTCTATCACATGACAGCAGAGAAGTTGAAGGAAAAAGCTTGTCGGCGTGCTGCTGTACACAACCAAATTAATTCACCAGCAGGCAATTAAAACCAGGCAATTAAGGCCAGCCCCTTCTGTAGCCGCTGCAGCATCCCACAGGGTTTGCTTTACTTACAGCAGTAAATTCATCTGATTTCCAATCTCACGTGGGTAGCTGGGGCTCGGGGAACACTGCCGCTCTTACGCTGCGTCCTTTTCAAACACAAAACCTAACATTAACATTAACTGCGGGCTAAAATGTCGTCAGCAATCTCTCCTGAATGCATAATGAAGCAGGTCTACCGGATCTAGCACTTTCATTTTTTAAGCATGCCTGGGGAGCCCGAGCGGGAGTCATGCAGAAATAGTTACAATAACTCCGTGCGTACTGCAGAGCAGCTTTACAGCACACCCTGGACATCCCAGCTCTCTGTCTTGCTGCCATGTGCTGCAAACCTTATGCAAATCCTACTACAGTCACAGCCTTTCCAAAAAAAAGAAAAAGCCAATATCAGATTATACACCATTATTTTCCTATCTCCTCCTCCTCAGGAAAATTATATTAAGAACAAAAAATTGAAAGCATTCCCAAAGCTGTGCATAATTTCTGAAAAATTCTCAAGTTAGTGCAGCCTTAAAATTCAGTACCTCGATACTAGAGGGGTACACAGTGCAGAAGGTGCACATCTTGAAATCGTTCTTTCAGAAAGAAATTTGTTGCTCTTTCCAAGTTATTCATTTGTAACCTTTCTGAACACTAGGTGTATGAAGAATTTGCAGACTCACACAAACTACTGTATTCCACTACTTTTATAAAGCCCAGCATACTGGGCTTCCGTATTCCCATTTCCAAACTGAGTACCTAAAGGTTACTATCCACTTTCACTGGACATAATGCAAATGCCATTTGCAAATGCCAGAGTCAGCTGCCACCAAAATGTGTCACATCCCTCGAGAAACTGTCCTCTCTTTGCATTTATATAGCTCTGCCATGTGGAGAAAAAGCTCTGGACCTACACACAAGATAAAAATACACAGCAGAAAGGTGGGCTCCAAATGAGAAGGGTCCAGTTTAGATCTCAATGGATGCTTCAGGCGGATTCATGCCTTCCTCTGCTTGAGAAAGCCTAACTGCTGACCAAATCACACATCTGAAAAAGTAGCAAAAGTGTTTTTCTTGGCATTTTTTGACTCGATATGGTTCAAAACCAATGAGGTTGGATAAAGAGCACAAAAAAGAAGAATGGGTTTATTGCTAAAGAAGTCAGCACTCAGTGGGACAGATCAGAAGTGAGGGCCATTCCCTCCCTTCAGTGAGGTAAAACCTGCAGCTGTGTTTCAAAGACCCGGGGAGTGCTACAGATGCTTTTCATATCTGTTAATGACAATGGCACTTAAATGATGGTTTACCCTCACTGGTACCAGCACCGGGCTAAGGGAGCTTTGTCTGGCTTTGAGCATTTGACAGCAATCACTGTTTCATCAGAGGAACCAATATAAACTAATCTGGGAAAAACATTTGTTAGCACACCTACACTGCACCTACATGGGGCTTTCTTTAGCACGCAAGCGTCACTAACTGAAGAAAAATACCAAAAAGACAAAAGAAACTCCAACAAAACCATTGCAGGATGGGGAAATGGAGAAAAGACATGAGGAGCAGCTGAGGCCCCTCTTGTGCTCAGCCCGGAGCAGGGCAGGCTGAGGGGAGGCCTGATGGCGGCTGCAGCTCCTCACAGGGAGCGGAGGGCAGCGCTGAGCTCTGCTCTGTGTGACAGCGACAGGGAACGGCATGGAGCTGCGTCAGGGGAGGGCGGCTGGGGGTGAGGGAAAGGGTCTGCGCCAGAGGGTGGTGGGCATGGAACAGCCTGCCCAGGGCTGTGGGCACGGCCCCAGTGCTGGAGCTCAGGGAGCATTTGGACGGCGCTCTCAGGCATTGGGATTGGATTTGGGGTGGTGCTGTTTAGGTCAGCATGTCCTTTCTCTGAGCATGAACTTCCTCCATCAACATGGAGCTCATCACACAGATTCTGTACATTTTGCCACGTGTTGCAATCAGGGAAATTCAGATTTGATTTCCAGCAAGCACATCACATGATCACATCATGTGATGTCCCAATGAATATCTAACAACATTCATTAGAAAACAAAATCCTGTACTAATCTCAACCTTATTTCCTAACAAAGAGGTAAACAACTTTTACCCTCATTAAAAAGTTGAGAAATTTGCACACCATCACCAAAATATAATTAATGCACAGCCTTTAGAAGAGTCCAAAGGAGCAATTTAATTAACCACCCACTGATTTCATAAATGACAAGAACACACAAAGGTAATAGCACCTCATAATTGAAAAAGTTCCTGTTTACTTAGCTGAGCAATTGTACTGCTCTACATTATGCATAATTATGAGGAAAAATGTTTTGAACTCATTACATTCTAACTTTGTAAGCGTGAGGAAACAGCACAAGACGCAAGACAGACCCACAACGTATTCCATCTATTTAATGCCTTTACCTAAGAAGCACAAAGTCACTAGCAAAAGTGAAGGTCTTAACCTTTATGAACTCTTTTAATGGTCTGTTTTTCCTCAGTTTATGTATGGAAATAACGAGCTGACCCAAAGATATTTGTTTGTGGCACATCTCATCCTGAATGAAGAGGAAATACCAACATAGAGTTGTTTCTGGTCTGAAACCAACAGCACTAGCTCTCTTCAGGAGCACAGAAGAGAGGAAAAAAAAAATACTGGCATGCCACTTCAAACAAAATATTGCCTAATGCAGGGATTTGGTTTATACCTGCGGTTCTCTCACTTTCATACAACAGGTTCCTCTATAAGCCCCAAGAAGTATTTCTGTTGAAGATCCTGTAAACTCGTTTTGCAGTCCTCAATCTTTTCTTCACGTGGGAAAGCTTCCCTTTGGCTGCTACATCCTTTATTAAAGGTGAAGAGGAGCAGCTTTTATCAAGCTAGGAAAATAATGTAACAAAATACATGAAAGCCTTCCTCTTTTCTTTTTTTTTAATTTTTATTTTTTTTTAGATAAACTGAATCTGTATTCCTGCTAGACTTACAAAACTCAAGATGACTCTATGCTGTTTCTTTATAACCATCAAAGTCTACCCAATTGAATACAAAATAGTAACAACTGAATTTATAAGGTGTCCATCTCCCTATCCAATGGATGCAGGGAAAGCAGACACTCATACCTGTTTTGCAGCATATATGATTTTAACAAGAAAAACAGACACTAGAGATTCAGTGGATCCACAGACTAACAGCCTTCACTTGCAGCACACCACAGAACAAGCTGCAGGGGCCTGACCTTCCAGCAGCCCCTGGTATGCAAGGATATATGTAAGCAGCTGCCTTGTAAAGCAGCCCGAAATCGCCAGTCCCACCTGTCCCTGGGATGACACACATGTGGCACTGGCTCTCTGTCCATGTGCCACAGGAAGAGTGCCTCATAATACAAATTATACCATTAAGTGCTGATCCCAGCAGTATGGGTGTGCGATATATCAAACTGAAGCAATGAATTTGCTTGCACACATTAAATATACATTTCTATAACTCTTCAACTAACAGAGATCTCTACTATTTGGTATTAGCTATTTGTGTTAATTGCTCCTGAGAGTTTCTCATTCTTCAGAGTTACGATATTTGCTCAAGCTGCAGCAGACCATGGTCAGGCCAATCCAGACACATTTGCTGCCTGTCCCAAGTGCCCCTAAACAGCTCTTTGAAGTATGAAACCTTCCATTACTACTACACACCATGGTTTATTTACTAATTAGAGGAGGAAAAGAGGATTCTTAAATAAACACTGTAAGGCAGACTTCTATTCATTTTTCTGACTCTTTTCTAAGTCTTCCCAGTTTCACAGAATCGCAGGGGTTGGAAGAGACCTCCAGAGATCGAGTCCAACCCCCCTGCCAAAGCAGGTTCCCTACACCGGGTCGCACAGGTAGGCATCCAGGCAGGTCTTGAACATCTCCAGAGAAGGAGACTCCACAGCCTCCCTGGGCAGCCTGTTCCAGTGCTCCGTCACCTCACTGTAAAGAAGTTCTTACGCACATTTGTGCGGAACTTCCTATGCTGCAGTTTCCGGCTGTTTCCCCTTGTCCTGTCTCCATTCACCACTGAAAAGAGTCCGGCCTCGCCATTCTGCCCCCCACACCTTAGATATTTATAGACCTGGATCAGGTCCCCTCTCAGTCTTCTTTTCTCAAGGCTGAACAGACCCAGTTCACTCAGCCTTTCCTCATAGGAGAGATGCTCCAGGCCCTTCACCATCTTTGTGGCCCTCCGCTGGACTCTTTCCAAAAGATCCATGTCTTAAAAGTTGTTTGTTCTTGTTTACGAGCGTCAACTCTAAAAGTGCTCCCACCAAAGCTGCAGGCTGCCTGTGCCCACTGTGCTTAACTCCAGTGCTCCCTCACTCTTTCGTCCTTACTCTGAGGACTGGCAGGCACATTATCTTACCTGAACATGGAGCTGTTTTCCAGTGGTTAATTCTGATGACTCCTGCATGTTTTAAGGATGTATTTATTCAGCCTGTAAAAATGGTTTAGATTTTCTGCTTCTAAACACTGGAGAAAATATATCGTTTAAATTGTAATACATGATTCAACAGCCTGCAGCTTCCAAAATGATCTGGACTGCACAATATTGCTGACTTGTTCCCACCATTTACTACTGCAATAAACTTGATCAGAATTGCCTCCTTTCTTCCATGCTGCTAAGGAATTTTGGAAGAAAATGATGCTTCAAAGCTCCTTCAAAGAACTTTGTTTGGTGGGTATGGTGGTAATGGGTCAACGATCGGACTACGTGATCTTTTCCAACCTTAACTGTTCTAGATTGATTACACTCCTCACCAACAACTGCACTCGCAGTTTCTTAAGCGGTCTCACCTGGAGTAAGCTGCCATGGCACACAGATTTCACCATGCCAAGTAAACTAGGTAATAAATATTAGAACAGTGCTAGTAGAAGGCTTAACCATAAAACGTCATATTCCACTGGAAAAGTCTCAAAGAGCCATGTTAGTATAAGCTATCAAAAGTCAACTGGGCTGTGGGACAGAAAAATGAAAAGGTAGTCCTTCCCAGTACAGGAGAGCTCTGATTCTTACAGATTATCAAAACTTACAATTGAAAAAAAGCAGAAATATAACTACAGATCCTGAACATCCTCAAAATCCATCTACAGAAATTCCTGTACTGATCAAGTTTTTTTTTTAATTTTTAAACAAATTAAAGGATACCTATTTCCCCCAAGCTTTCTGCCACACAGATTTTAAGTGCTGGAGCTGTGGAACTTTTGCTTACTATCTCAACAGGCAGTGTGGAGGGGAAGTCAACCACTAAAGTCCTCGCTCTTGCCTCCTGGTGATCTCTGAACACATTTCTATGGAAATGAAGGATGGATGCAAGAAGGTAAGTTTTTAAGTTATCAAAATACATAAAGAAGTTAATTTTACATCTCACACAGGCAAAATAAGTCTTACACAGTGGAAATAACTGTTTCTCCTGGATTAGTTTCTGCTTCCATTAGGTTGTGGCACAGAAAAGTAACTGAAGAGTTTTACAACTCTTCAGATAAGTGTCAGAACAATAAAGCTCACCATATATATTCACCTATTTAACTCAGAAGAGCTTTTTTTTTTTGCTATTTTAAAAAATTAGCTCACAAGTAAAATGCATTTTATTATCATTCCTGATAGTCAACCTTATTTAAATTTTACAAGAATAATGAGCATAAACAATACAATTTTCTGAAGGAACTGGGCTTGTTCAGCCTGAAAAAGAGAAGGCTGTGGGGAGACCTCACTGAGGCCTTCCAATATCTAAAGGCAGTTTACAAACATGAGGGAAATCAACTTTTTACAGGGGTAAATAGCTACAGGACAAGGGGGAATGGTTTTAAACTAAAGGAAGGGAGATTTAGATTGGATGTTGGGGGAATTTTTTTACTGAGAGAGTGGTGAGGTGCTGAAACAGGCTGCCCCAGAGGTTGTGGATGCCCCATCCCTGGAGGTGTTTAAGGCAAGGCTGGATAGAGCCCTAGGCAACTTGATCTAGTATTTGACCTAGCACTTGATCTAGCAGCTGGCAACCCTGCCTGTGCTAGGGGGGCTGGAACTTGATGATCCTTGAGGTTCCTTCCAACCCAAACCATTCTATGATTCTAAGAATTTCATGCTTAAATACAGCTTTAACTTTTAAACTCTAAACTTCTGACTTAAACACAAATCACAGCGCTTACTTTTTGCCCTCTGCCACCAAAGAAGGCTCACATTTGATTTCTACCACTGAAATGCACAATAGCTGGTATTTTGCTGCAGAACATAATTTATTAAGTGACAGAGTCTTGACTTGAGGGCAGAACTACTGCTGCCAAAAATCTCATCTCTACATAAAGTTTCTTTTATATTCCTAAAACAAGGATGACTAGAAAATAAAGCATGGTCCAAAATGTTTTTCAGGTTTTCTCTGCACACAAGCAACCTAACGTGACACCAATTCTTCTGTATAGAAGAGTGCTGGACAGCCCATTGACATTCTTCAGCTGAATCATTTGTTATCTTTTAGCAAATAGTTGGTAGCAGCTATTTGCATTTCCCAGGCTTGCCTGTAACTTGGAGCTGTAAGAACAGCCTCAGGGTGGCCTTCACCAGCATTATCTCATTTCAGATTTCAAGAGACCAGGAGAAGCACACATGCTCAGCTACGACATCTCAGCCGAGGTGCCTGCTGGCTTGCAAAACCAGAACTTCCCATGCCACCTCAGATTAACGTGGCAGTCTCCCACTATCTCTGTGAGCACTACTGCAAGGGGAGTATTTTTAACAAGCACTATGTATGTGTCATCTGCTGATTTTTGTTGTGGGATTTTTTTGTTTGTTTGTTTCTGGGGTGTTTTAGTACGTGGTTTAAGGAAACAAAAATTAGAAGGAAATTATTCAAACAAGATGCAGATTACCTGCCATAAAACTGACATGGCACACAAATTTAGAATTCCTTAAGAACATCACATGAGAAGAGGAGAATCAGAGAAGACCTTACAGCTCCCTACAACTACCTGAAATGAGGCTGTGGTGCTGTGGGGGTCAGCCGCTTCTCCTGTGTAACAAGTGATAGGATGAGAGGGAACCAACCACCTCAAGTTGTGCCGGGGAGGTTGGACATCAGGAAAAATTTATTCTCTGAAAGAGTGCTCAGGCACTGGAATGGGCTGCCCAAGGAGGAGGTGGAGTCACCATCCTTGGAGGTGTTTGAGAAGCATTTAGATGCGGTGCTAAGGGACATGGTTTAGTAGGGAAATATTGGTGGTAGATGGATAGTTGAACTCAATGATCTTGGATGTCTTTTCCAACTTTGGTGGTTCTGCGTCCCTAAACTCAGTTTCAGAAGGTCCCTCAGGTACATTTTATATGCAATTTCTTATTAAAAAAAAAAAGTACATGGTCCTACATGTCCAAGTATATTGAGGACAAATTTAGTTCTTTCCACACAAAACCTTCCTTCACTTTGTAGCCTAATACGCATCAGGACTGTTAAAGTCACAGAAACCTCTTAAATAAAACACCGAGAAAATTTTTATTCCAGAATTACTTTGCAGTATAACTAGAATGGTACTCCTCCTTCGCTGCAACATTATTTTGTGGTACTAACTCAAAAGTTCAAACCATTTTCATTTCTTTATTACTAGTAGCAATCTAGGAAATGCTGCCATCAATAGTAAATCTACATGAAGTAACACTCCTTCAGTGCATTTTGTGCATAGCAATCAGTTCATAACACAATCTTGTGTTGTTTAAAATTCAGTTTATTCTTCAATTACTCTGCTAGCTCAACTCTAATTTATTATATTTTCTGGTACATTTGATTTTGGATATTATGACATCCTGGCTCATGCCATTAGAAGGAAAACATAAAATGGTGAGGATGTCTAGAGACAGCTAGAGAATAAGATAGCAACAGTCTGGAAAATTAAGAATATCACTGTCTGTACTCAGCTAAACTTCTCCTGCGTTAGCAATAAAAAATACGCTGGCAGTATTTCTCTGATTTTCTTCCTGACATCCACGAGTAGCCTCAGGGGCACCATAAACCTCAGCAGCACAAAACAGCAGTAAAGGTACAGGGTGAGCTCGCTGGGTATGCATGGCAGATTTGCAGCAATAATCAAAGCCAGAAGTGGTAAGTTCTGTCATCAGGCAACTCACCTCAGCAAGCAAGCACTGCTCTCACGTGTCTTTCCACTTTTTCTGTCAGACTTGTGGAAGGTTGGCCTAGAGGTGATCCTTGCCCTCTTGCCAGAACTCACGAGGCCAGACCTGGAGTGCTGGGTCCAGTCCTGGGCCTTCCAGTACAAGAGACACCTAGGCACACTAGCATCATCAGCAAACTTGCTGAGGGTGCACTCAATTCTGCTATCCAGATCACTGATAAAGATGCTGAAACGCACTAGTCCCAGGACTGGTCCCTTGGGGAACACCACTCATTGATGACCTCCACCTGGACACAGAGCCATTGACCACAACCCTTTGGCTGCAACCATCCATCCAGTTCTTTACTCTCTGAGCAGTCAACCCTTGATATCTCTCCAATTTAGATAAAAGGATGTGGTGTGGGATTGTGGGACCACATCAAAGGTTTTACAGAAGTCCAGGTAGATGACATCAGCTGTGCTTCCTTTGTCTGCAGTGATGCTGTCACTTCATCACAGAAGGTCACAGTATTTGTCAGGCATTATCTGCCCTTGGTAAAGATGTGCTGACTGTCTCAGACCACATCCTTGTCTTGCACGCACCTTCATAACATAGTTTCCAGGAGGATCTATTCCATGACTTTCCCAGGCACAGACATGAAGTTCAACATCCTGTAGATTCCCAGTTCTTCCTTTTGCCTGTTCTTAAAAAAAAAAAAAAAAAACAAAAAAAACAAGGGAATGATGTTTCCCTTTTTCCAGACACTAGGGGCTTTCAAGACATGAGTTTCTGAATAAAATGGAAAGCTGCTTAGCAATCACATCAGTTGAGACAGTTTAGAATGGAGAAGAGATGGCTCAGAGAGATCTCATCAGTGTCTAAATACCTGAAGGGAGGGTGCTAAGGGGCAGGAGCCAGGCTCTTCTCAGATATGCCTAGTACCATTACTGTGAGCAAGGAACACACAGGAATTTCCCTTCGAACATCAGAAAGCACTTCTCTGTCATGGAGGTGATGGAGCACTGGCACTGGGTGCCCAGAGGCTGTGAAGTCTCCTCCCTGGAGATCTCCCAAAGCCACCTGGATACCCTGCTCTGGGTGTCCCTGCTCGAGTAGGATTGGGCACCTCCAGAGGTCCCTTCCACCTCAGCGATTCTTTGAAGGCCTTCTGGAGCCAGCCACTACATTGAAAGGCACAGGGAACAGCTGTGGGCATTGGGGAGAGCAGTTTGTACTTCCATCTGCTATTTCTCTGCTCTCCTCTCCAGCAACAGCTGGGTGTCCAACTGCTTTTTATCACTTGCTCTGGCTTTGGTGCCTGAGGGGGGACTATAAGGGAATGCCACAAAGAAGAGCCAGGGAATTAGTGTGGAGGGAGGCCAAGGAACAAGGAATGAAGCTGCACAGAGGACAGGTCCTGCCCCAACCTTCCCATTGCCCTGAGTGCCAAATACAGACACAGAATGCCATCTTTCCTACCACTCAGCACACACAAAAGAAACTGAGACATTTCTAAACGCAACTGATACTACCTAAATTGACTTTTTTTTTTTTTTTAAAGCCATGCATATCCTTGGTCCTAACTACCAAAGGGCATTTCTTTCTCTCAGCATCCAAGGTGAAGCAACAGAGGGCAGCTAAAGCCCTCACAGGAACATTTCTCAAGACTGCGGGCAGAACCAAGGGCTTGGAACACATTTACCTATGGGCACAGCGCCAAGCCCACCTGCTTACTCAGGGTTTTGCCAGCAAAGGCAGCTATCACCATACTGATTTGTCCTTCAAAGGTGCATCCTATTGTGCTCGCTTCTGCTGCTATGCCTTGCATGTGAACTCCTGCTCACAAGGAGGAAGGATGTAGAGGACAGATGTTGCTGGAGAAGAGGCCATCTGAATGTCTGTCTTCTTCCCCATGCACAGCAGATTCTGACAGTTTCAAGCAAGAGAAAACCCTCATGCCTGCATAGTTTGCACCCTCCAAGAAATTCCACCCAGGGGTTTGAAAAATTTATATGAAGAACTGGGATGCAAGAAACTCCCCTTGCTTATTAAGCATTATGACAAGACCCAGCATAACGAAGCACCACACTGCACAAGTGCCGCAATAGTTATTCTCGCTTTAGTGTATGGTTATTATGAAAAATATACTGACCATATTCTTCAAAAACAAATGACAACTTCAGCTCCAAATGTTTTCTCTCTGGAATTCCTTATACTCATAAATGACTTGTCTATATTTACACTGCAAATCAATTTGGATGCTCTGGTGCCCTAGTGTACCTGCTCTCATTACTCAGTATTGCAAGTGAACTGTGAATCAAGACAGGAGACTCAATTTCACCTCCCAGTGTGAATACAATAATCATCAATAATTTACATTAGTCAACTTCATTTGGGGCACTGCCTAGTGAATGTAATGGAGACTTAAAAGTACGCACCAAGAGTAGGATTTGCACACAGCATGATTTGATAATCTGAAAAATCCCTCAGTAAACAAAGGAAGTTCACAGATAATCGTATTAAAGATTAGAGTTGTTTTAAAACAATGAATAATGTATTCTAGAACATCTGGAAAGAAAGATGGTAGTTTTAAAAAAATCAAAACCTTGGGGAAAAAAATAGTTTTCCCCTCAAACACAAACAGTATTTCACTTTATTAAATCCTAATCCTCTCCAATTCATGTTAAAGCAGAGCACTTTTCCACTAAAGAGTTTTATCAATGTATTTAAATACAATTTCATAAATAAATATTTAAATACATTTAAATTTTAATATTTCATTCTCACAGAATCACAGAACCATACTGAATTGGAAGGGATCTTTAAATGTCAGCTGGTCCAACCCCTGCAATGAACAGGGACACTACAACTAGATCAGGTGCTTAGAGCCTTGTGCAGCCTGGCCTTGAGTGCTTCCAGGGATAGGGCATCCATCACCTCTCAGGGCAACCTGTGCCAGTGCCTCATCACACTGATCATAAAAGAACTTCTTTCTTACACCTAGCCCATATCTCCCATCTTCTACTTTGAAACCATACCCCTTATTCTACCACAACAGACTGTTTAGCAGAGTCTGTCCCCTTCTTTCTTGCAGTCCCTCTTTATACACCAGAAGGCCACTCTCAGGTCACCTTAGAGCCTTCTCTTCTCCAGGCTGAACAGCCCCAGCTCTCTCAGTCTGTCCTTGTAGGGAACTTCTGCCATCCCTTGGATCATTTTTGATCCCTCGTCTGGATGCACTCCAACAGCTCCACGTCTCTCCTGTACTGAGGACTCCACATCTGCATGCAGTACTCCAGGTGAGGCCTCACCAGTGCAGAGCAGAGGGGCAGGATCACCTTCCTTGCTCTGCTTGCCATGCTGCTTTGAATGCAGCCCAGGATTCAGTTGGCTTTCTGGGCTGCGAGGGCACATTCTTGGCTTATGCCCAGATTGTCATCCATCAGTACTCCAAACTAATTTTCAGCAGGGCTGTGCTCTATCCTTTCGTTCCCCAGCTAGTGCTGATAGCAAGGGTTTGTATGACCCGGGTGCAAGATGCTGCACTTGAATTTGTTGAACCTCATGAGGTTCTCCTGGACCCAATACTCAGCCTGTCTAGGTCTCTCTGAATGGCACCCCATCCCTCTGATGCGTTGACCATACCACACAGTTTGGTGCCATCCACAACCTGACTGAGGATATACGTGATCCCACTGTCAGTGTCACTAATGAAGATGTTGAAGAGCACCTGTCCCAGTACTGAGCCCTGAGGGACACCGCTTGTCACTGGTCTCCATCTGGTCATTGAGCCACTGTGACCAGTATCCACTGCTTCTCATGAAACAATCTGTTATTCACCATTTTTGTTGCTGCTTCAATTTTATTTCAAATCTGAAAAACAGGTTTACTTTAAGTCAGACTACAAAGCTTTTTTTTTATTTTTTAAAGACAGATCTTAACGTCTGGGCTACAGCATCATATAACATATTTTCCTAACAAAAGCAATCCAATGTCTTTTTATATGCACCAATGCATCAGATGGAAAATGAAGAGAATAATTCCTATGTTACCTCATAAAAAGTTTATTACTTTTCCCATCACTAATTTACTGTTTTCCAAACTTTTGTTGCAGAGATTTATGTGAACCTCCTCCCCCAATAAAACTGGTTAATGACATTTTCTACAATCAGTGTTGCTAATATTTATACAGATCATCTATTTAAAGAACACATCTTTGAAGCTCCTCACCAGTGTAACTGCTGACAGCACCAGAGGAATAAAGTTACTCCACAGCTAGAAGTAAAAGCAAAGCTGCAGTGCAAACAGCACTTAAGTTGGTAAAAAAAAATAGTCTGGATCAGATTTCTGTTGAGTCCCTTTACCAATTATAATTTCATTCAGTATCTTTGTTTTATTAACAAATGTCTATACATAAATATGTAGAAACTTACTATATATAAAATTCTAATAAGAGTAGAATGCTAATGAGATTAGTACCAGCAGCAATTCAGCCCTAGCGAAGGGATCCTATGATGGGTGCCTTGCTATAATTACATAACGAGCCTGAATTCAGTGACTTTCCTGCAAGCAGAACCAGACAGAAGAATGATTGTGCCCACAAAAGGACCTCATGGAGCCCCAGATGTGGATTAAATTGTACAATCAAATTCTAGGGATGACTGAGTATTATTCAGAATGTGATGCATCATCTAAAAATCTGCATATATAATATAGGGAAGCAGCTACTCCTAACACCTATTAGTACATTGTAGGGAAGTCTCTCCCTCTTTCCATCTCATTTAGCCTTAAAATGTAGCAGGTTTTATAGTATGTGTCACTTCACCTACTAGAGCAAAACACCTCTTCTACTCTGAGTCAATATCACAGCTCAGAACTTCCCTCTTTGAAACAACAGCATCTTGTCATTACTGCACCCTAACTGCACTGCAGCTCTGCAAAGCAAGTTGCCTTCACTAACTTGAGATTGTTCTTTAAAGACAAATGGGAGCTGTTGTGAGATCTGTATTGTTGTAATAATTTATAGGAAATAACATGTCAAACTGTATCCAAAAGCTCTTCATCAAACATCCCCCACTTCATAATGTCATGACATTAGCGATGAACATTTCCTGGCTTCACAGCTTCCCAAACTTCTCAAAATATTATTTAGGAAAATATTACACTTCTATGGCATTTCTGTACTAGCATGGCACACATCTCTTACTGCTGAAGAAAGAACTGTAACAGTTTCATTTCACACTCCAGTAATCTGGAATTCTGCATTACCACTCACTTTCGTGTTAATTTTCCCATAGATTCTCTTTTTCTGCTTACATGACAAGACAGTTCAGGTCAAGAGCACAGACACTCTGGGCTGCTGATTCTCCTTTTTACTGCTACTCATTTATCTTCACTTTTGGTTTACTGGCGTTTTAGTTTCAGCTGGGACAGAATTGTTTTCTTCAGAGCATCTGCTGTGATGCCATGTTCTGGTTCTAGGAGAAAACCAATGTTGATAACACAGTGATGCTTATAGCTGCTGCTAAGCAGTGTTGGACTAAGCCAAGGTCATTCACAGCAAAAGGCCCAAGGAGCTGGGAGGAAACAGAACGACGAAAGCTGACTTACACTGGCCAAAGAGACATTCCATGCCATATGATGTCATGTGGAAGAAGTTCTGAAGGGGGTAGCCTTTCATTTGGCCCTCTTCTGCCGCTCAGGGGGTGAACTGGGCATTGGTCAGGGTGAATAATAGCTTGAGAATCACTTGTTCTATACGCACACACACACAAAAAAAAGGCTAATAGTTGTGACTATCTTGGTAAATAGTTTTATCTCAACCCACGAGTTCTATTTTGCTCTTTCAAATTCCCTCATCCCATTGGGAAGTGGGGGGAATAAGTAAACAACTATGAGGTGCTGAGCCACCCGCTGAGTTAAACCACAACAACTGGAAAGTTAATTTTCCCTGAAGAAGGCAGAAGAACCACAGTCAATAGGTAAGTCAGCAGCTATCAGTCAAAATGGTTTTCAGAGGGGGAAAACTCCCCACAGCTACAAATGCAAGTATTATTTATACTGAACCATGCCCACGCTGTTAGAATATACCATGAGAGCTTACTGCTTTACAGACAGCAATGCCTAATTCAGCTCCTCACTTCCAACTGGACAGACACATAGCACAAGCTGCAGGATATGATGTATCAGCACAGAGCAGACATGCTGAGCCATCCAGCAGGTAACAGGTACTGCACAGCGGTTATCTGCCAGACTAAGTGGAATTTTAATAGGTGATTTGAAAAGGAAACATTTGTTTGTCTCTGAATTCTTACAAAGCTTTATCATGTTCATGTGAAGATCCAACAAACATCTTTGTAAGGCATTCAGATTCAATACACAACAGATCCATAAGCACACAAACATATCTGCATGTTTAGCCCCAGGTAACCTTGAGAATAGCTTCATTTTTAGCATTTTAGGCATTAGAATAGTTCAGAAGCAAAAGGCAATTCTGAAAGCAGTGCTGAACAAAGAGCATTTCATACTCCTTTGCTGTAAGGCAGGACACCTTGTGATTTTTAAGGCTTCCATCTTAATTAGAAGAAGCAATGACAGCTCAGTAATGGACTACTTGTAAAATAGTCCTGCAATGGACTTACTCTCATTTTTAGTTAGCATAAAAGCAGGATCTAGCACAGAAGCAGAACTATTTTGTTGATTTATTAGGATCTGCATGTCAGGTAAGCTTCATTTACTCACCCAAAAGGCTGGGAGATCTCCCCTAGAACAAACAAGTAAAAAGCACAGGAAAGAGGCTGCACAGCAGGCAGTCCCAGTCAACCTGCTCTCAAATATGCATCACTTAAAAAGTGTTTAAAAGCTTTAAAAAAAACAACAACAACAACCACCAAACCTTCTTTCAATTAAAAACAGGGGCAGCTTCACACTGGGTGAAGTGTATGATTAAAGCTATATGAATGTAAGGGAATTTGCAGCAAACTCTTAAAAAGACCAAAAAGCCTCTGGAAGAAATTAGGATCTACGTGGTCTGGCGATGCATCAGCTTTTACTTATAGTTACTTCAGTCTGGTTACAAACAAACTTTAAACTCGACAAAAGAACTACAACTAGGGAAAATGCTGATGTGGCGTAGAGGTCCACATCAGCATTAAACGATGGACCATCGATAAGCGAAGCAGCAACAAGGCATCCCCTGAATGAGTTAGTACAGCTGATAGTTGTTCCTTTTTTTTTTCAACCCCGTATAACTTGGAGCCTCCAGAAGTGTAGAAGCAGGTCAAATCAAATCCATAAACACAGACCATCTGAGAAGCTACCTGTGCTGGAATTGGGATGCGGTCATCCTAAGAGCTGGGGGGGGATTCTTAGTTTTGCTTTGGTTTTGCATATGTAGCAGGTGGCAATGTCAGGGGAACAATCCTGATGACATCGCTATGCCAGCAAAAAACTCAGTATAGATCTATTACACAGACAGAGAACACCTGCTGACGCAGCTCATTTCTGTGGTAGTAAAACAAGGTACCCAGACAGAAGCACACTCACACTGTGACAAACTAAATGCGCTAAGAAGGCTCATTTATACCAGCCAATCTCCACACACCTCTCCCCTAGAACGTCTGCCAGAAAACTCATGACACATTAGGGTTTTGAAGTGTTGCTTGTGTATCAGAATAGCTCACCATGTGCTGGTCCTTACAGAACAAACAAAATTCCTGTTGCAGAACAAGCTGGTTTATGTGGATACCATACAACTACTGTAAGTACCTGTGCTCACCCCAGAGCACCAGCCCATAGGTGACTGACAAGAGCATCCCAATGCGCTCTGCTGGCTTGTGCAAGCTCTTGGGGAGATAATCATGAAAACACAAGACTGTAATGCTATCCTCAGGGGCTGCAATGGGGGCAGCACACTGCAAAAATCATTCTCCCTTACAGAATGTCCCACAGCAGAAGCGGGATCTGGCCACCTATTTTCCACAGTCCACTGACCAATGTGACAGCACTACACCACTACAGTCAATGCCATCCAAAAATCCCATTCTTCAGCCACAGTTCCCCGCTCTCTGCTCAGATGAGACTGTATGCTCCTGTAATGTACATCACCCCCAGCTGTGCTCTGTTCCAAGCAACACTGCAGCAAGGACAAATAAGGTTATTTCCATATTCTTCATTATCTAGAGCAACTTATTTACAACATTTTAAAATAGCATTTACACATGCATTGGATATATTCCTCAGTCAGACTGATTTTTGCTCTAAAAGCAACAGTTCTTCCTAACCATTCTGTGTACTCACTCCACTGAACAGCAGTTAAGCACTAGAGAACCTGCAAGGAAATGTGAAGACACTTCTTACTGCAGAATGAAGGGAAAACTGCCAGACAAATGCAACACCCACCACTCAACACAAAGCAATGCAACTCCACCTTTCCACAGACCAGCAGGCAAACATTAACTTAGAATATAACATTCAAAGGATTGCAGAATTATTTAAATTGGAAGGAACCTTTGAAGATCATCTAGTCCAGCCCCTCTGCAACAAGCAGGAAAACCTACAGCTCAAACAGATGCTAAGAGTCCCATCCAGCCTGACCCTGAAAGCCTCTAGGGACAAAGCCACCCACCAACTCTTTGGGCAATCTGTACCATTAGCTCACAACCCTGATTTTAAAAAGTATTTTCCTTGATCCAACACATTTATAACCTCACAGTTGCTTCACTGACTGATTTGGTCTGCTTTGCTGTAACAACATCATCTAGATATTCTTAACAAAACACTGGGAATCCAGAACAACATCACAAAAAGGAAATGGAAAATACCAAGCTGAGTTTCCATTAAAAAAAAAAAAAAAAAAAAAAAAAGCCTTACTGTGAATTGGGTGGGAAAAATCACAGAACGGGAAAATGTAACTTAGAATCTTGCCTTTTCAGATTATTTTAGACTTGTATTGAAATAGAGGTATGTAATTGCCTCTGAGGAGTTTTAGGATAACCCAAGATACTAACTGCAAGCTAATAATAGGAAAGGAATAGCTTATCCCATTCTGAAGATAAGAGCTCACTGGAAAACTCTCAGAAGGAAGAGATCACCAAGTGGAGAGAGCTCCCTGCCTGCTGCCAGCCCTTAAATGAGGTTAGGGTGGGGTGGAGCCACAGTGAATTGCTCACACCTGTAATCCCAGGGCTGGCCACACCACTCCTCCGAGTTCTCAATCAGGCAGTGCCCTAACAGTTTCCATACAAGACTAAAGTGCACACTTACGCAATCTCATGTTTTCAGCATTTCATGCACAGCTAACAGAGACTCAACTTGAGACCCTGCTCTTTCCAGCTCAAATTCTAAAAAAGGAATTCCAAAAACTATCAGTAATCATAGAATGGCATAGGTTGGAAAAGACCTTGAAGCTCATTACGTACTAACCTGCTGCCATGGGCAGGGTTGCCTCCCACCAGCTCAGGCTGCCCAGGACCCCATCCAACCTGGCCTCGAGTACCACCAGGGATGGGCTGATTAAAACAAAGAGCTGAGAGAACAAAAGGGGCAGACATCAAGGCAAGCCTTTGCCACAATCATCTGATGGATGCAGCAGCTGCTTGCAGCACTGCAGAGCATCTTGGTACAGCCCCACCTGCACCCACAGAGCAGGCAGCATCCCTTGGTGCCAAGCCAGATGCCACCAGCCACTTCTACTGTCTCATGCAAAAGAGAGCACAGTCAGTATGAAAACACATGACAGGTTTAGCCTATGAACTTTGTGAATATAAATCCTGACCCTGAAAACGTTTACACGCAGGCTTAGCGCTAAGCCTAAGAACAGGCCCACTAATTCCAAAAGAAATACTTGGATGTTCAGAATTAAACATATGTAAGTACACAGATCTGTAGAATTGGGGACAGAAAAAAAAACACACACCACAATTCTATGGGGTTTTACTGCTTCGTGGACACTGCAGTGTAGCAAGTACATTATCCATGATATTTAAAAGAATTTTCATCTGCAACTGTGCTCACTATTCCTCAGCAACCACCACTGACCTAATAAAACAATTAAGAACGACAAGACTTGATGGTGCCATGTTAAATCGCTTCTGCAGACCAAACCAACTGAGAGTTTTCCAATACCAGAGACAGGCCACTGCTGCATCTGATCTGTCACCAGGCGTCTCTTACACCAGGGAGCATTTTAGCACAGTGAGTGCTGCTTTCTTACCCATTGCAGACCATAATATCTCACAGCTTTTTAAGCAAGCAGCATCGGGCTGATTTATGACACCAATTTATATAAATCCAATATCTAATACATATCATATGCTTACACATTTCACTTTTAAAGTGACATCATTGGTACCACATCTCCTTAACAGTTGCTTTCAGCTACATCGAGCCATTTTTTAAAAGCATAGGAAAAAGTGAGGTTTAAAAAATGGGGGGGATATTTCCCAGGGTTTTACAGTAGACAGTTGTAGCTGGAAGCCAACAAACCTCTGCTGCTTTCAGTGAGACAAGCTCACAGACACCCAGTTTGAGGCTCACGGGTCATGCAGTACAGGTGAAGGCTCATGACAATGCCAAGTTTCATTGAGGTAACCAAGGCTCCTGTGAGAGCAGATGCCCAACATACACAAAAGCCTGTGGTATCAAAGCCAGCATTTATGCAATTGTGTGTGATAAGTTTTCATAGGCTTAATTTTTAAATGAACCTCACCCTCTCAAGAGAACAGAACTTTTCACCCAGGAAGCTGCTGGCATTTCTCTTGTAAAGTCCATCCTTAAGCTGCAGCTTAATGTTAAATGACGCTTTGGTTAATGAAAGATGTAAGCCTACCTTAGGCAATAACATTGATTTGCCCATTATAGACCTGAGTCCAAGGCCCTGGACTATCTCTTGCTGAAGTCACAGACTAGAGCTAGAAGCCAGGACAGTTAGAAGTCCATTACAGAAAACTCTTGTTAAAAACCTGTGCATTTTGTTGGCATTTATTCCAAGATTTTAGAATTTCAATAATACAAGCACTTAAAAGCATGACTTTTCTTTAAAATAAAGAATTTAAAAAGCCAACAAACCAACACCCTAGTTGAGCACAGTGCAATGTTTTTTTCTATAGTTTAGTAGCTTGTAGTAGCAATAGTAGTGAAGGATGGTTAAACTAGATGATCTCGTAGGTCCTTTCCAACCTTGTGATTGTATGATTCAATCCTTACAATTTCCTGAATTTGGAGTCTGTTTTCAGGAAAGAGGGAATTCCTCACTCTAGAAGTCAATGCATGAAGGTCCCTATCTGTTTTGTGGTTCCCAAAGGTGCTTGTAAACCTTGTTTCCATTTGGAGGGATTTTAACGAAGTCGTGGCAGCATATGGCACTGCTGGGTTTGCTCCCAAGTGGACGGCCATCTGATGTTCCCCCTAAGCTCCCTGATCTGCAGCGGAATTGAAGCTTAGAGCAAAGCTTTGTGGAGCCAAAAGGAAGACAATGGTTTGCAGATGCACACAAATCAGTAATTGACACCGTTTGTTTAACGGAGGCCCAGCTCAGAGCTGGTTCTCTGCTGAGCGAGAGATCTGATGCGTTTACAAACACGAATGCGCATCCGGAGACCATCAAACACGCCCCAAAGCTGATCCGTGACATTTCCACTTCGCACACAGAGACCAACACAAGCCTACGACATCACGTAATTAAAAAGACTTAAACGAAGCTCAGACGTACTTAATAGTGGCTGCCCGCAGCAGCAACCAACCAACGCCCCGCACCGGGAGCGCGGTCACAGAAGCCCCAGGCGCCGTCCTGCCCGTCAGCGCTCGTTCCCAGCTCGGCTGAGCACGAGCACGGAGCGAGGTGCACCGGCAGCGTCACAGCACGCCTTGGGAAAGTTCAGAAGGAGCTGCATTTCAAGTTTCCCAGCCACACCTTCGCCGTAACCGAACGGGGAAAAGCAGAGCAGCCTCGCACCGCGGCGAGGAGTGCGCTCCAGCAGCGGCGTGGCGCGCACACAGCCCCGCGCTGCCCATGGCCGCCCAAACCCCCCCACCCTCCCCGCGCAGCGGTAACGCGATTCCCGAAGCGAACTCCCCCGGAGCGACCCAGCGGCCCCGCGCCGCTCCCCGCGGGTCCCCGCCTCCCGCACTTGTTGCGGCCCCGCAGGGCCCGCCGACGGGCCCTGCCCCGGGGGAGGCCCCGGCACCCGCCCCGCAGAGCGGCCACGGCGGAGGGAAGCGGAGGGAAGCGCCGGGCCGGGCCGCCCCGAGGGGACAGAGCGCGGCGCGGGGCACGGACTTACCGCGGCGGCACACCCGGCTCCTCCCGGCGGCGGCCGAACTCCAGCCGGCACTCGGCGCGGCGCCTCCCCGCCGCCCAGCCCCGCTCCCCGCCTTCCCCGGGGCAGTGCAAGTGACGCCGCGTTCCGCCACTCCGGCGGCAGCCCCGGGGCGCGGGGCCGGACGCGGGGCGAGCTCAGCCTATGGCGGCGCAGCCGGGGCGGGACATCGCCGCCCTCCTGAGCGCAACCCGCGGCGGGGCGGGGCGGGGCGGGGCAAGGTGGGACGGGGCGCACGGCTGCCTGGGGGTTCGCCCCGCCCCGCCCCGCCCCGCCGCGCCTCCACTCCCTCCCCGCCCCCTCTGCTCCTGATCCTCGCTGCCGTCTGCGCCTGCTCGCTCCGCCCCGAGGAGCTGGGCTGAGAGCAGGAATGGCGCCGGCATCAGCGTGACAAGCCGTGCAGCAGTCCGCTATGGAGGAGGATCCGGAGCTGGAGAGGTGAGGGGCGGCCGCACTGTGCAGAGGGTCGGGCCACGGCTTCTCCTTGGCGCTGGGCTGCGCTGTGGGGTTGCGGGGCCTCGGGCCCGGCCCGGTGTCGGCTCCTGGCCTGCAGGGCTCGGCGTGAGCGGCCTGCGCGCTGCTCTGAGCCCTGAGCCTTGAGCCTTGAGCTCTTGAGCTGGACGATAGCGTACATCTCTGCGTAATTGTTCCTATAAGCGTTCCTCTGGTGTTACTTAGAGGCGAGAGTGAAAGATCTTATAAATGGGTAGTTAAAGTTATTTGGTTAATGAAAAGAGGTTGGGGTTTTTGCAAACAGCTGCGTGGAACTGTTACAGCGAGGTGATCCCATGGTTCTGTCTCATAACTTCTAAGGGATGTATCTGAGAGTGCTGGTGGGAAGGCCTGACAAAAAGGACATGGGAGTGCTGCTGGATGACAAGCTGGACATGAGCTGGACATGGCTGCCTTTGCTGCCCAGAGAGCCAACTGTATCCTGGGCTGCATCCAAAGCAGTGTGGCCAGCAGGCCAAGGGAGTGATCCTGCCCCTCTGCTCTGCACTGGTGAGGCCGCACCTGGAGTACTGCATGCAGATGTGGAGTCCTCAGTACAGGAGAGACAAAGAGCTGTTGGAGTGCATCCAGACAAGGGCTACAAAAATGATCCAAGGGATGGAACAGCTCCCTATGAGGACAGGCTGAGAGAGCTGGGGCTGTTCAGCCTGGAGAAGAGAAGGCTGTGGGGAGACCTGAGAGTGGCCTTTCAGTATCTGAAGGAGGGCTGTAAGAAAGAAGGGGAGAGACTTTAGCAGTCTGTTGCAGTAGGACAAGGGGACATGGTTTCAAAGTAAAAGAGCTGACATACAGACTGGATGTAAGGAAGAAGTTCTTTTACAATCACTGTGGTAAGGCACTGGCGCAGGTTGCTCTGAGAGGTGCTGGATGCTCTGTCCCTGGAAGCATTCAAGGCCAGGCTCGATAGGGCTCTGTTCAACCCAATATAGCGCTAGGTGTCCCTGTTTATTTCATGGGGGTTGGAGCAGGTGGCCTTAAGGGTCTCTTCGAATGGAAGTGATTCTATGTTAAGTCACTTCTTTCTGCTTAGATCTGGCACATTTTTGAAATTAGATACATGTGATGCCACTGGTGGTGGCAAGGATAGAGAGTGTAATGCTTTCCAAGAAGCCTTTAATTCTTGGTAAGGCACTTCTTTACTCAGATCATCAGTTTAAATATTAAAGCTTCTTTTTATATAGGCATGAATGCTGTTTTTGTTTGTGCCACTCCAAGCACTTTTTGCTTGCGGACAGTATTTTGTACTTCCAGTGCTTAAAGGGAGCTTATAAGCAGGAGGGAGACCAACTTCTTACACAGGCAGGTAGTGGTAGGACAGTGGGGAGCAGTTTTAAACTAAAAGAGCAAAGACTTAGGTCAGAGGTTAGGAGGACATTCTTTACTCAGAGTGTGGTGAGGCACTGGCATAGGCTGCCTAGAGGAACTGTTGGTGCCCCATCCCTGAGGAGCTCAAGGCCAGGCTGGATGGGACCCTGGCCAGTCTGAGCTGGTGGGAGGCAGCTGGCCCTTGGCAGGGAGGTTAAACTAGATGGGATTAAAGGTCCCTTCCAACCCAAGCCATTCTGTGATTCTTTGACTCTCCGCTGCCTGCCTTCTGCTGCTGCTGTGGTGGGGACTTGTGTCCCCATACAGTGGTTAAAACAGTCTGCCCTCTATTCTAGGAACCCCTTCTGGAATTCCATCCTGCTTCAGACTGCTTTGGGACCCACTGTTTTTTCCATGGCAGCGTGTTGGAAAATGGGCATGGAATGATGGAGTCATGAGGCTGTGTTGTAGAGCTGTAACTGTTTTTGCATGTGTTTTTTCAGGTCTGAAGTGAATTTTGTTTCCTAGCATTCCAGACTGGAATCTGCTAAGAGAAGCAGACTCTGCTACTTGTTTGTAATTGTTTAGGAAGAGTCTTCATCCAGCTTGTCCTGTTCTGTCCCTACTGCCCTGTTTTTGTGTGTCTGACTCATGCTTCATCTTGTGTCTGAGGCTTTCTTCACATCAGTAGAAGTGGGAGTCACTGCAGAAGGGGAATGCTGACCTGCAGGTTACTGTGCAGCTGTTGCATACTATGGATTTAAAAAATGAGGTAGTCTTAAAATCAGTAAAGTATTACTGTTCACTGCGTTTTACTGAGTTATTTCCCATTTCACCCAATAACCTTTGTTGGAAAATTGAGCTGGTGTTTTTTCCTCTGAACTTTTCTGGTATGTCAGTGCAGATCCAGACTGTAAGCCAGAGGTATCTTGTGATCCCAAAGTAATCCTGGCATAAATTCTGTTAGTGTGTAATGATAATGTTAAGGTATATGACCCAATAGGCAGTACTGTAAAGAAAACCCTTACAAATCAGCTACCAGGAACTGTCTGTTTCTGCTGCAAGCATGTGTACTTGCTTTTGCTACTTAATTTCTACTAAATATCCCCACCTCTTTTTTTTTTTCCCCTTCCTAAATGGTGTTTGTGCTTGGTGTCTGTGTTGGAAGCACAGAAAAAAATGAGGTTCCCCTGGCAGTGTAAAGGCAGAGATTTTATTTTACCATGTATCCAAATTGTTCCACAGTGAAGTCTTTCTCTCACTAGATACAAATATTTCAGAATCTTATTAGAATTGCCTACCATGCCTGCTTGGAGCATCATCTTGGAAGTAAGTGTTTCCTAAAGAAGATACTGTTCTGAGTTCCAAGAAAGACCATTACTGGGTTTTGTAACAAGAGGCCTCTTGTTGAGTTGAGAATTGATAGCCTACTATTTTGCTGCATAGATGTCCTAATTACACTCCTTAATAAGTAAGCTTTGCACCTTGGAGAAATTAATTGACATTTCTTACTATTGTTTTTAACATTTAAAATAGAAATGTCATAATTAGGTCATTATTTCCCATTTGTGCCTTATCTCCCATGGCAGAAATTGGTCTGCAAGCTGATATCATTGTTTCAGATGGAGCTGTTGAGAACATCAGCATGGAAATGTCCTGAAAATAGCACTTACGAGACTGACAAACAGAATATTTAAATAAGCTACAATCTTGATCTGTGAAAGATGAGAACATCAGCATGCCCCATGTATCCTCAAAGGCAGAGATGCTCTACATTGGCAATTTTGGTGTGTATTTGTATGTGTATTTGTATTGTGTATTTCTTTATCCTTGCTATGAATGTTCTGGCTTAGGCTTCTTTTCTGGCATCTCTTTTCATCAATAAGTGTGTGCAGACAGGACAAACTAGCTCATGGGAGTTCATTATGAACAACACTGGCCTTCGTTACTGTTCCTCCATTGTAGAAAGCGTTATCTTCAGACCTTTGATTAACTGAATTTCTGGGTGACAATTACTTGGATATAATTAGAACACCCAACATCTGTTCCTATTTCCAGCCCTACACACGACCAGAAATAAGTTACATTGTCAGCATAACACTATTTTGAGTATACTGATTTTAAAAAGAGCCCTGTTGCTTTCTATGGATCTTGCAGCTCTCTGCCAGGACCAGGAGTCCAGCAGGTAGGTCTGAGCATTCAGTGATGTGGGGGTCCAGCAGCGAAGCAGCCTGCCCTTTCAGGTTATGGTATAGACTGCAAGCAGTCAGTGATGCTCTGAAGGTCTTTGGTAGAGCTGCATGTGGTAAGATATCCCTTCTCTTACTTCAGGAGCTGTTGAATGCCAGTATTGCCTTTCTGCTTGCATGTCTGTGTGTTTCAGTAGTCAATCGTGTGGTGTGAAGCAATTCCACTAAATACATTGCCGTTGCAGTTCTTTGAGATCTCCAATAAGACAATGGCATAAGCATCAATGGCAGGGTTAGTTAACTTGTGTGCTTGCAGAGGCCTAACGGCAGCAGGAGGCTTTATACACAGCTCTGCTCCAGCTCCCCTACCCCTGGTGCCACCAGCTCCCAGTGGCCCAAGGCAATGCAGGGCACCAGGAACCCAAGGCCAAGACTGGAAGGATGAGCATCTCCTTCCTGGTGTCCCATTGCAGTGACTCGGTGCTGCAGCATCTTTGGGACTGAAGGATGTTGCTGTCTGGGATATGGGACATGTTGTAAGATGGTGAGAAGGAGCATTTCAAGGTTGCACAAGGCTTATTATGGGATGTTTAGGGAAGAAACCAAAGTTTGGGAAAGGGGTTGATATAGGTGATTCAGGGAGGAGTGGAAAAATAAATGAGTAAGGGAATAAAAAGGACTGGTCATCTGTGAACAGGCTGCTGGTAGTTACACGTGCTTGGTCGTGCCCTATGCTTGAACAGCACAGTCTGTCCTGCCTGAAATTCCTTTCCAGCGCTTTCCTGGTTGAGGACTCTGTTCTATGGGGCTGTGAGTGCAGTACCTGGAGTCAGAGCAGGGTTGGAGGGACCTCGTGTCTGTGGTGCCAGCAGCTGTGTTGGAACCAAGAGCTGGTGGGTTGCTGCCAGCACCTGGGGAGGCTGGAGTGGGTGACACTGGATGGTAGCCACTGCAGTGAGAAAGGGCCCACATGCCTGCAGTGTATGTATGTGCCTGCTGGGCACAGATTTTCAGCTTTGCTGCAAGTTGGATTTGGGGCACAGAGCTGTGAGGCTCTCCCAGGCTGTTGGACCTAGCATGATGTATTTTCCCCTTACAGTTTTGTCTATAATTAAAAGCATTTGATAGTCTCTAGTTATGTGGTGTTTTCATCGCCTGTAGCTGTAGTTCATATTTCAGTTTATAAGTTTGCTTTTTCAGAAGAATGATGAAGCCCAGTCCCTGAATGAAGAATAGAAAACAGGTGTAATTTTGCCTGACTTTGAAGCTTAATATTCTCCCATTCTTAGGACATGTGTACTTTATAATGCAAATTGTTAGAGTTTGTGAGGTGGAAGCTTTGCCTGTGGCCTTGGAATATAGATGACAAAGTCTCATCCTTCAGAAATGTAAATAGATCTTGGACAATACTCATGAAGATATAAAGCATTTGTACACCTGCACTCTCATGCTACTGTATTGTTTAGCAAAATGTGATTGCTCAAAAAGAACTGCCACAAGTTCAAAGTAGTGCTTGCTATCCTTGCTATGAAAGGTGCCAGAATGATTACTGTGCTCTTAAATATGCTCCTGCCTTTCGTTTTCCACTCCTGATTTCCATCCCTTTATTTTCTTCTCGTGTGAAAGCTGTGTGCTTGGAGCTGAATCTGCCGGCTGCAGGAATGCTTCAGTTGTAACCAAGCTGTAAAAATGAAGAAGGCAAGGAATGCTGAGTCCCAAGAGGCCTTTAAAAGCAAAGTACAAACCCTGTTTGCATAGCTTTTAACTTATTTATGCAGAGAATAAGTTCAGTGAGTTCAGTGAGTGGAAACGCATCATTTCAAAGATGATCTGAGCATTTTTTCCCTTGGTCTGTGCACATCAGAAGGTCTTTGTAAAGATGCAGTGATTAGGCATAATAATAATAGTAAAAGTCAGTATTATGCCATAACTTCTGTTACAGCTGAAGATGTTGACTTCAGGTTGCTGAGGCAGATGCCAAGTCAGTCTGATCTGTGATATAAACATTGCAAAGTAGTATCTCATATGGCTTATAATTCCTACCCAAGTTAATAGAATTGATGTCATTAGTATTAGTTTATTCTGATGTTTCCACTAAAGCTGAACTGCAGCTGTTTAAAATATTTATGTGTGTGTTTTATTACTGTTTTATGGCTGAAATGCTTTGGTTTATGATTTTTTAAATAAAATAATGGCAGATATAGAGGCTTTTAATCTGACAGCTATACAGATTTCTTACAATCACAACATCTGGCAGCTACAGTGGTAACAGTGAGGAGCTTTTTTCAAATTCTTTCCTGCCCTTTGTCTGGTGCTTCTGTTTGAAGGCTCAGGACAGGCTTTCAGAGGCCGCGTGCTCCTGCTGTGCTCCCTCTGAGCCAGTTCATGCTGCTCAGGTGGTAAATTCTAAGTCTGGAGAGAAAAATGCATTTTGCCTTGACTTCACAAAGTGTGTGACATCTGCTACATTTTGGTGGCTGAGCCTGCGTTTCTTACAGTTCTTGCAGTACTGGGGCATTGCAGTGCCACGTCTCTCTGCTCTTGCCTGGGAATGCCGCTGTACCTGGCTAGGTTGAGAGGGCAGTGCTGCATCTAGGTGCACATAACTCTGACACAACAGCTTACTGTGCTGATACTCCATTTCCTTGAGTGAGCAGATGCGCTGAATGTTGTGGTGAAATATGTGCTTAAAAATGGACTTGAAGTACCCCAAGCACAGCTGCTGCTCAGATCATACTGATAACCTTGGAGGCAATTCTGTGAGAGACCTTAAGCCAATGTGCCATTAATAGATGAGTGAATGGACAAATAACACGACAGTTCTTGGTGCATTTCCCTGCTGTTGTTTCTGTGGGCTCTTTATTTTGCAAACCCTTCAAATGCAAGTTGTAGTCTGTGAGTATCTGTGTATCTGCCTGGCATAGATCTCTTTTTTTGGATGGAATTGTTTCCCCTTGAAATGAAGGACTATTCAGACAGATAGGTTGGTCAAGGATTATTTCTATGCTCTTTGAGGATCGATGGCAGATTCCAGAAGTTTGTGTAGAAATCTTCAGTTAAAATGCTACTTGTTGTAAATTGCTCTAAAGTCAGGAAATACCTCAATGACAGATTGCTGTAAGTGTAAAATTTGACAACTCTGCTTGTGGTTCTGCACAGGTAGCTGTACTAAGAGTGGCTGTATCTTGGTGCATGTTACTCTGTACCCATTTAGCACCAGTTTGTTTTCTCTTACCAGGAAAAAGCAAAACATGACCAAAAGCAATACAGAAGAAAACGTGTATGTGCATATAAAATGTCACCAACCAGTCCTAATGAATGGAGTTGGGAAAACTTATGTTAGGACCATAGCAAACTGAAGAGGGATAGACTTTGACTGACTGCTGTGTGGCTGCATCAAGTTTTTTTGTTAGGTACTGAAGGAAATGTGTTACTATTTAGTTTTAATTCCTATGCATTTTATTTCATTCACCTGCAGTGTATGCAATTAAAGCTAAGACCTTTTGTGTTTTCTGTGCAGACTTCAGTAACCTAAATGGTAACAAACAACTGTGTTAGATGTTTAAAGCCCTGCAATATTTCCTCACATAGACCTGCCATAGAAGCTGCTTGCTTTTTGTCTTGGCTCTGCTGCTTCTGTTAGATGATGAGCCTTGAATTGTCTAATCTCAGTTTTGGTTTGACATCAGAAATTATACTCAGGGTTTTTTCTTTTTTGTAATCTGTTACAGCAAAGCAGCAGAATCCTAGGATGCTGCGAGTGCCGTAACATCGTGTTAGGGCATGGATTCTTTGCACCTTGAGTTGAAGGCTCAAGAACTCGCACCTTTCTTTTCTTGCACTAGGTGAATGGTGATGCTCTTGGTTGCCTTGATGCCAACGGCCATTCTGCCACACTACAGCTGGGAGAGCTGAGCAGTACATACCCTCTCAGTTACCTCCTGCTTTTAATTCCTTGAGCCTTCAGTCCTACCCATATCAGTGCTGCTGATGCTTAGCTTCATGTTGTGAGTTATAGCCAGGTGCATAGCTCTCCTATTCTGTCTAACAGTTCTCACTGGGTGGCATCTATATTGCTTACAGTTAACTAACCCAACTGTTAGCTTATGCATCCAATTTATGAAATAAATGACTCATTTTATCTCCTTATTGGCTTTCCCATTAACTTCAACCATGTACTGTTGAACAGTTATTAAAGTTTTATTTGAAATTGAAATTAACGTGTAAAGAAAACTGAAAAGATTGACACTGCAGGAATTAGCTACAACTTGAGTAAGTTGCATTCTCCAATGACTTTTTAAGTGAGCATGGTTATTTAATTGCTTTAGTGTTAATCTGGCTGGTTTGTACTGGAAGGTCTTGGTAATGTGAAGTCCTTTTTGAATGGCAGCTGTTAATAAGCAGAGATGAGCTCCTTTCTTCCACCACTGAACCACAACTGGTACAGTTTAACAACTGGTAGAAATATGTCAGCTGGCTGCTTGGTATTTTGCTGGTGTTGTCTAATTGGTTTTGAAACAGATCTGCTATGCTTGGAGGACTTGAGGAAGAAACGAAGTTGACAGCAGGGGAGAGTGTTCCCAAAAACCTTGGGGACTGCTTTTTAGAGTAGTGTACCAGTTCCATGCACTTTATTTCTACTCTTGAATTGAAATCAACGTTGCAGTTGTTGTGTTTCCAGCATTTCCTCTTTCTTCCCTGTAATGAATTAAACAAAAAAGCTTTCCACTTTATTTACGTAAGTGTGTGAAGTAGTAAGTTCTTGTTTTCCTCAAGTGGTAACTCTTCCTCTCCTCGTGTTTAGGAAGGCTGTGGAAGAGTTACTGAAGGAGGCAAAACGTGGGAGAACCAGAGCTGAAACAATGGGAGCGATGGGCTGGTAAGTTGTGCCAAAGGAAGTGAATGACTGATGCCAAAATAGATTTTGTATTTAATGGGTGACAGAAGTCTTTGTGTTTTAATTTGCATCATGTTTAAATATTTTCTTCACCCAGGTATTAATTTGTCTGGGCAAAATTAGAGCCCCAATAATAAAGAAGCCGAAGAAAATTCTGCCAGCATAAAATTGCTTGGCTGAATGTGTTGAAGGCAAAGTAATTGGAGAGCTGGGTGTCGCATCTGGAGTGGTATTGCCTTACTACCGTAGATTGAATTATGTTGTGAAGTTTAGATCAGAACTCTATGAGTCTTTATGCATATGAATATATCTATATATATGTTACTTTCATACTGGCCGTATGTTACTTGGTTGGATCCTGCTTAAATTAAAAACATTGATAGCACAGAAAAAGAAGCCTTAGCCTCAAACACTAAAAATAATAAATTATCCTCTAGCAGAGAATCCATGTATAAATTTCAGCTAAAAATGAACTGAATCTATAACCTGGCTTTTGGAAGGAGACCTTTTATTATAAGTACTAAAAAAATCTATAACGCTGAGGCTAAGTTGTATAGCAAGTGGGGAAAAAAGGTATCAGTATTTAAATCCGACGTGAAATATGATGGTAGATCTCCAGTGCAATATTTCAGGTTTTACAGGTAGATTATAATGGAATATAATGAATATAATTGCAATGAAAGAAAAAATAACATGGTGAAAAGAGTCATTCATCTTAAAATAATGTATCTGACTTTGATAAGAGGCTGGCTGTTGGATCTAGGGATGTTCACACAAGCAATACGCCAATTGAGTGTGGTAAACTCATTTGTAGATAAGGTCTGGCTTCCTCTACCAACAGCATTACAAGATAAGCCTGTGCTGGTTGTGAATTTCTTGGCTGATTTCTTAGCTATGTTTGTTTTAGCAGCTCTGAAGAGATGAAAATTGTCTTGCTCAAAAAAGACAATCCTTTATGTTTTCTAGACAAATTTTGTGTGTGTGTATTTTACCCAATATTTCTGCTAGGGATGCAATTTACACCCTTTATAGGAGAATAATTAAATTGATTTAATCCCCCAGAGTGGCTACAGTTTTTCTAACGCAATGTGCTTGTTCTCTGTGAGCTTTGCCAATTTACCAGGTAAACCTATGCAGATAATTAGCGCTATAAAGTGTTGTATGCACCCAAACATTTGCAAGTTAATTCCAGATGTGGAGGATTTCTTCTGGAAGATACTCTGGCATCCCTCCCTGACTTTGCTACAGTTTGTGCAGCCTGGAATATCTTCCTGGAGTGTGCGTGGGCCTCTTCTCCTGGCTATTTCTTATTCCTTGTCTGTGGGAGAGCAGAGGTCCCGCACAGCTATGGTTATTGGCACAGGGGGGTTAACATGTGGCTTACAAACACCCGATGCCCAGAGGCATAGCAGAGGGTGCCCTGTTCTTTGGAGTAGCAGTTGGTTGGGCCAGAGTTGTGCTCAAGATGGAGGAGAAGAGGATTGCCACGAAGGCTTCAGAGAAAGAAAGAGGAGAGCTATTGACATGATGTTTGGCACAGTGATAACCTGAGATTGTTGAAGTAAGGATCTTTTTAACTGTGGAGAAATGTAAGAATAGCTGTACTTTACTGACTCAAACGAGGGATCCATCTCTGCATTGCCCTGTCTCCGTTAGTGACCAATAATTAGGGTCTAGGAAATGGGATAAGAATTATATGAGAAAATAGCAGTACATCCTCAGTATGCAGTTCCAGCTTCTAACAGCCTGCAGCTCAGGATATTCTGCATTGACAGGTGATATTTTTGCATATGACAATTCTCTCAAAGAGAGAAAAATCTTTGGAGACTGTACTAAGCTGAGTATTGCAGTGCAGCAAAATACCATCAGATGTAAACATCATTAAACAGTAAATCCCAAAGGGCTTCAGGGATTACATCCAGTACTGATGTATACTCTTGCAACTATAAACTACTGAAAAGAATATAGCTGGTGTTATGAGCTTTGTGGATGCTAAATGAAGTGAACATGAAAATATATGTTAAAAGACCAAATCCAGGAAAGCATAAACTGGTAGAAGCAAACAGATGAGATCATCACCAACTTGATTAAAGCACAGTCTTGATGGGTAGAACAGAAATCCTCCCTTCTTTGCCAAACTCAAAATGATTACAGGTGTGGTTCACACACGAAGACCTGTGGGATTACCTCAGTCTTTTGTCATGGGAGTCTTGGAGGAGCAATGTAGAACCCCTGGAAAGATCTACCATAAGGCCATCAATCCTGCATAGGCACTGGACAGTGGAAGTAACTGGACCTATGGAAAGAAGATTGGTTTTGCCATCTTTTCTTTGGATGAGGAGAGGCAAATGCAGCTGCTGCTCATACTTCACAGATTCCAGTTTATGTTGTTTTCAGCAGCTGTTGGATATAGGGAATTATATGTCAGTGATATTTGACAGGAATTAGTTAATAAAGGGAAGTGTGTGTCAAGGTGCTGTTCACAGAAAACTGTTGTGCATACCATTACAAAGGAATAGAGTCTCCTGGTGGGTGTTGCTGGAAGCAAAACCTTAGCCAGCAAGCCTCTGAACACTGCTTTGGGACTGCTTTCAGATCTATACAACTGTTCCATTACTGTTCACAGTGATTAATTCTCCACAGCTCAAGTACAGTGCTTAAAGAAGATCCCCAGGCATCCCTACCTAGCTTTTTGTAGTCTCCTCATATGATGTGGATAGTCAGTTGCTGTTTGATGCTTGCAATTCAAGCTCAGACATAGTGTAGCTGACAGTCAGGAGAAAGATGTGTGAAGTGATTGTCCTTCAGCCCAGCTCCAAGACAACAGTTCAGCCTTGAAAATATAGGACGGTGTTGCTGGTTATTACTTCCAGTTTGAGAATGTTTTGTCTCTGTTAGGTTGCCTCACAAGTTTTCTGTGGATAGTGTGGGTAGGTGCTGCAACCTATGTGATTCAGGTCCTGTTAGAGGGCAGGCTTGTCCCAACATGGAGATGGGCACTGACACTGAGCAAAAGCTGTATGCAGAAGAGTTACTTGACACTCGTGGATATATGTATTGGGTTTACATGGCAAGATTTTGGTGGAATGAGGTGAGGGGACTCTGAGAGTGGCCTCTGTGAGCAGAACTCAGCAGCTGCCCAATGTCAGAGGAGGAGTTCCAAGAGATCTGCCACTCGTGGGGCCCCATGCTGGAGCAGTGTGTTCCTGAAATGATAGGCTCTGTGATACAGAGCTGTGTTGGAGCTGTGCTGGAAGAGCTGCAACCTATGGGAATCCCATGCAGGATAAGAAGGATGGCATCCTGCAGAAGGGACCCTACTTGGAGTGGAGACAGAGTGACCATAAGGAGCAGCATAGGCGAGCGGTAGGGACTGACTGCTGCCCCATTCCCCTGTGCTTTTTGGTGGGAGGAGGTAGGGGAGGGTGGATGGGAGGAAGGTGGTTGTAGTTTCCTTTTTGTTCTCACTGCTCTTGTTTGTTATTGATTGCCAATAAATTAACTTCCCTTACACTGAGTCTGTTTTACTGGTGTCCTTATCTGAACCTGTGAGCTTTTTCATCACATTTTCTCCTCCTGTCCTGTTGAGGAGAGGAAGTAAGAGAGTAGTGCTGGTGCTAGGGTATCTGCTGGCCTTAAACTGCCACAACATGGGCTGCGTGAGCTCTCGATTAAGAGATCTAGCTGATTGGCTCCACACTTTACTTAAGATTGGTGGTGTGTAGGTCCATGAAAGATTTGTTCAAGAAATATTAGATGTTGTTTGTTGCTTTTATGTTCTGACTCTTGAGCATTGACTTGTTCCTTGGATGTTCTAAAGATTCTTGCTCTTAGCACTACATTATTACTAATTCTTTCAGTCATCCGTTCATATGTGCTTTCTGGCCACAGTGATTCTTGTGATGCTGTAGAACCTGCTGCTGATGTGTCTGGTTCAAACATGAGTGGACCTAATCACAGGAAAGAAAATGTGTAGGGGAAAGGAGGATCCTCTCCTGAAGATGAAGAGTAGGTAACTTAACTTTCTGTGATGCTGTTAGGATTATGTGATTTTTGAGATGAGAAAAGACATTAGAGCAGCTGTCTGGAAGTTAATGCTTGAAGAACCAGCTGGATCCAAGATGGGAAGTTAGGGACAAATAAGAGTTGGAACATTGAATCTTGAAATAGATAAATGTATTACAAAGTTGTAGAGGTTGGAAGGGACCTCTGGAAATCATGTAGTCCAACCCCATGCTAAAGCAGGCTCCCTGGATTGCACAGGAAAGCATCCAGCTGGATTTTTAATATTTCCAGAGTAGGAGGCTCCACAGCCTCTGTCTGCAGCTTATTTCTCTGCTCCGTCGCCTCTGAAGTAAAGTTGATCTTTCTTCTGTTCATATGAAGCTTCTTGTGTTCCAGTCTCTGCCCATTTCCCCTTGTGTCACTGCACACCACTGAAAAGATCTTGGCCCCATCCATTTAACTCTGGTCCTTTAATATTTGTAAGCATTAATGAGATCCTTTCTCGGTCTTATCTTCTCCATGCTGAACTGCCCCAAGTCTCTCAACCTTTCCTCATATGGAAGATGCTCCAAGGCTCCAGTCATCTTCGTGACTCTCCACTGGATTCTCTCTAGAAGTTTTCTGTCTTGAACTGGGGAGCCCAGAACTGGACACAGCACTCCTGATGTGGCCTCACCATGGCAGTGCGGAGGAGGAGAACCACCTCCCTGCACCTGCTGGCCACACTCTTTGTAATGCACCCCAGGATCCCATTTGCCTTCTTGGCCAAAGGGCCACACTGCTGGCTCATGGCCAACCTGCTTCCCAACAGAACACCCAGGTCCTTCTCTGCAGAACTCCTTTTCAGCAGGTCAGACCCCAACCTGTGCTGATGCATGCAGATATTCTTGATTCATCAGAGGATGATTGACACAGACAGGGTATCCTACACTGCTATATCTGGGGATTTGCATTGTGTGTCTTCAGGTAGAATCAAGCTATAAGCTCAGATTTTCTTACAGGTTTTGTCAATGCTATGTATGTAATTCATAAGCTTCCTAACAGCAGTGGAGTTAGGTCTCATTTTAAGGGCTTTTTTCACTTTGAGAATGTCAGTCAAAATACTGCAAAAGTGACTATGGGGACACGTTCTGGAGACTAATTTTAATTTCTTTTTCTTCTGGTGTATGGAACTGTTCTTCAAGGATCCTGGCATCAAGTGAATTAAGGCTGAACTGGCTTCCTAAAATAAGATATGGAAAACAGGATATTTTGGGATGGCTTGTTCAGCTCTGCGTTGTCAGAACAGATGAAATTGTAACAAGTAGATAAATGTTGGAAGCATTAAATTATTTTTAGCTCTCTTTCTTGCAGAGTACTCCTGAGATTAGTTTCATGCCTATATATAGCTTTCTGCCCAACCAATACCTAATCAGTTGGCCAGAAACATTGCAGAATGTGAAATAATAAGAATAAGAAAGATTTGAGGGCATAGGAACGGAGATACGCTATGTTACATCTTGTCTTTGAATGAGTGTTGTGTCATTATGCAGGAACACTGCGATGTGATTCCACAGCATCTTTTTCATTGGATATGAAGAGGTGAAGGAATGAGGCACAGATGGACATTGTGACATAAGTATTTTAAACTGTTATGATCAGAGCACAGGTTCCCATGCAAAGTCCTGCCAGGTGCATCTGGCTGCCAAGACCATATGTAAGAGTTTGCACTGTGGTTCCAGGCAGCCTCTTTTGTGAGATCCCTTGTGAAAGCACAGCAGCCTAGATTACTTGCTTTGGAAAACTGCTCTGGTAGAACAACCTCCAGCTGCTTTTTGTGCCTTCAGTCATTATTCTTTTAAATACTGTATTTTCCATGGTAATTTGGAAGCGGTAGTAATGTTTCTCTAAGTTCATGCATAAAAAACTGTTTCCTTGAAAGATCTGATGATCTGATCTGTATACTGAGGCTGACTGTGCCAAGCCTGTTTGACATGTTCTGTTACACAGCAGAAGGGAGACTGGCAGTGTACTTCAGCATCTTAAGCAGCGTTAGTGAGTTTTACTGAAAAGAAGCCATAATGTACACTTGTGTACTGAACTACTGTGCTAAACTTGATGGCAGGCATTGGCTGAAAAGTAAGATGATTATTAAATAGAAGTTGACTGAAAACATCAAAAGGAAGAGTAAGAATTGATGTATGTATGGAAGGATGGTTTGTGTCTCTTTTTCTTGCTTAAACTGTGAAGTTGCCATTTCATCACTGCATAGCAGAGAAATGTGGGGGGATGTAAGACTTGTCTTTGGAGGGAGATGGGATTCTTTGTGTAAATACAGCAGGTAAACTGTTACACTGAATGAATGCTTTGCTGCAAAACTGAGTCTGTTTTGTAAACTAGATTGCTTTAAAATTGTAGTGTGCGTTCATGGTCATGCCTGCAGTTCTGCTTCAGGCAAGCTTGAGTTAGGCACCTTAATGCTCTTTTAACGCCTTTATTTACTTATTCGAAGCTTTTGCAGTTTGTTCTGTGGCACAGTTCATAGCCAGGAGATTGTGATCCACCATGCATAGGCTGCGCTTTCTTCCCGATACTTCATAATTTACATGGAGGGCAAAGCTGTTGCATTGAGCACTGCAGGAACAGAAGTGCAGCAAGCCAAAGGCTTGTCTTCAGGAGTGTGCTAATAGGAGTATTCTACAGTTTTCTTACCTTCAGAAATGCTCTAAAGGACATGAGTGAGTTAATAATACAGTTCTTTTTGAATTTTCACCATTACGTATATGGCGTATATATATGTAAACATTTTGGACTTATGAGTGTGCATGTGTAGTGTTTCTCATATGCCATAATCTCATTTATTTTCAAGACTTAATGGCAGAGTACGTTTTGTTAAAGACTGAGGTCAGTGAAACTGATGTTTCTCTTCAGTGCCATGACTTACTGCTGCTCCATGAAAACCCAGGGGCTCGTTCTTTATCACTGTGATAGTGAATTAATGGCATCTCTTAACTGACCCTGAATTCCTGCGTTTCTCATCAGTTTTCATTCTTAGTATAGCTCAGGCAGCACTCCTAGTGCCAAAAAGAAATAAATACTTCAGCAAAATGGATTTATTTAGGGCAGACTATCTCATTCTGGTGCTATATATGTTAGTGCTTAATCAATACATTGGCTTTTAAGAAAAGGAAGAGGAAAGAGACAAATGTAAAATAATTTGTACCTTAATGCATCCAAGAGAAAGCTTCTTGGTAGGAAGCATTGAGATACAGCAGTTCAGTGCTGGCATAAGACGTACAGAGGAGCTGAATGTTGGCCAGTGTTTGCGTAGCATGGCATTTTGTTTGCCATGTTCTTAGCTGACGTAGCTTGAAATGGAAACACTCTTCTACTGACAAATATTAGCTGTGTACTTGCACTCAGTAATACACCTAATACATAATGACTGTCTCCTTGGTTTACAAAATGTCTACACAAAGCATCTTAATTATTATTTTTCTTTAAGCTAGATTTGACCTCACCGTGGACTTGCAGTACTTGAAAGGAGCTTATAATCAGGAGGAAGGCCAACTTTTAGCATGGGCAGAAAATGATAGGGCAATGGGGAGCAGCTTTTACACTAAGTGAGGGGAGATTTAGATTAGATGTTGAGGGGAAATTCTTTACTCAGAGGGTGGTGAGGCACTGGCACAGACTGCCCAGAGTGCTGTGGGTACCTGGAGGTGCTGAAGGCCAGGCTGGATGGGGCCCTGGGCAGCCTGAGCTGGTGGGTGGCAGCCCTGCCCATCTGTTGGAACTAGATGATCTTTCAGGTCCCTTCCAATCCAAGGCATTTTTTCACTCTATGAAAATAATGTAGATTTATATGGATAAAATCTACAAGGCTCTAAACTAACCATGATGTCAAAATGTCAAGAAACATATAGCAGAAATGAAACAATTTGGTTGTTTAATGCATACTTCTAAAATGGCTCTAAGTTCTTTGAGGGCAAGAACAAGTAGTGCTTAATAGGCAGATCTAAAATAAATACAGTGTCCAGTTCAAAGGCATATATTCAAAGCTGTATTGTTTTCATTCCATTCTCTAAGAGATGAAAAATTGGGAATAAGTAGTGTAGAACTGATACCAGGAAGATAAATGCAGTATAGAGTATGTGTTTACTAAAACAGGCTAATAAATTATGTGCAATGAGGAAAAAAAAAAAGTTGGAAACAATGGGAGAGAATTGACTACATGTCTTTTCTATTCAAGAAAAAGAAATAAAATATTTTGTTTGGTGGTTGCTAATGTAGGTTAAAATTTGCATGCCTTCTTTATGTGTTTGATTCCTAAAGTTATTTGGATTCTTCATGCAGATGTTTCTTTTACTTTCTAAATATTTCAGATATTTCAATATTTTATTTCATCTACTACAGTCAGCATTATAGTCTTGTAAAACATTCTCATTTGACTTAGAATGTTACTAAATATTTGATTCCTAAATTGCTAAGTTAAGCACTGACAAACAAATATATTGTCACCTTACAGGCAGTGTGGTAAACATGAGCATTGCCCCATCTGCTTCCTGCTGCCTTGTGAAAATCATGGATTTTCATTGCATTGAAGTAAAATAACCTTTATTCTACAAAATAAGGTAAAGGAAGAAGGGAGACAACCTTGAGTGTATTCTTCTGTACTGAGAGTTTACACTAGGTGGCATGCAAGGAAAGCCAAAATACGAACGTGTCTTAAAGTTATTGAAGTTAAACTCTCAGTTTTGTCTCAGGATGTTTTTATCTTGTCTTTTGATTGCTTTTATATGTCTTTACAGGTTGAAATGTCCTCTTGCTGGTGCAAACAAAAGATTTCTTATTAATACCATCAAAAACACATTACCATCTCAGAAAGAACAAGACCAAGAACGTGAGCAAAAGGAAGTCAGCAAGGAGCCAGAGCCAAACAAAAGCAGGAAAGAAGAAAAACCAAGGAAACACAGAATTCACCCATACACACCCAGCTTTCAGTCCAGAAGGAGAGTCAGCTACTCTCCCCCTAGGCACCGAAGCAGGAGCCAGCACACAAAGGATAAGTATGAAAAGCGATCTAGCAAACGATGAAGAGAGGTGAATATGTGTTGTTACAAGCCAAGAATGTCATTAGACATCAGACTGCAGGGATGTTTAGGTCTTTTCAGAATGAGATTCTGTTCAGAATAGATTTTTGAACTGGTTTCTTGTGTGAGAAGTAGCTAGAGGTAGCTTTATAAAATCTTTCTTCGGGACCTTTAAGAGAAAAGTGAAGCGCAGCATAAATCTTTCAGTTCTCTGAGGACAGACATTCCCTTCCCTTTGCTCCTTTCCTCTCTCCCTTTCTGGCTAAGCTTAGGGTCTTGGTAATGGAGCATAATATGTGTGTCACTGTCTGATACAATTTATTTAGTCGTATTACCCTTTTGGAAATAAATTTAAATTAAGCTTAAGTCTATCTATAGTATAAAGCTAGCAGAACTTCTTTGCTGCTTAACCAATTGAGAAGTTTTGCTTGTTTAGATTAATTTAGCTTTACAGAATCTGGAAGAAAGGAAAATTGGTCAATGCACGTACGTACGTTTTGTATAGAATATGGGAGTTTGGTTTCTTTAGACAGTATAAAAAGAACAGATTTTAAGTGGGCAACACTAGTTTTGCTTTCCAGGAAGGACTACTAGGAAATACTGGTCTTGTGTGTTGTATATTCACAAACCTATCATTGATAATAATGAATGTTACCCCTAAAAAGCCATAAATGCAATAATTGTCTCTGTTTAGACTTCCCAGTGTAAGGAAGTAGTTTGAACAGTGTGTTGTCATGGTGCTTTCAAAACAAACCTTGAAGACAAAATGATCATGTCTCTGTCCACTGCTAAGAAGTTTCCAAGTAAGAGTGTAGAACTAGAAATGCAGAGATGTTTAAAAACAATCAAATGCTCACTTTCCAAAACTGTATGGCAATTTTTTTGTAGTACAGTTCTTAAGCTTGTGACTTTGAGCATGTACAACATACATCAGCATATTCCACGTCCTTTTTTGTTTGTTTGTTTTCCAGTAACAAACTTCTGTGTGAAATATTTTGTATTTTGGATGTTCTCAGAAGTATGTTTGTTTTGAACATAGGTTTTGGTTTCCGAGTGTGTTGACAATAAAATTTCAATTGTTCATTAAAAGTGCTTTGTGATATTTATGGTGTTTGTAAGTTTCTTAATTGAATTGGGCCTCTGTCGACTGAGAGAAATGAGCGCTGACACTTGGTGGTCCTTCAGTGTTGTGTCAGGACAAGAGTGCCACCTATAGGCACATCTATACCTTGTCTTGCTGTGCATACCTGTCCCTCTTGGAAGGATCGTGTTTCACTAGGAGATGGGGAACCCAACGTGGACATTTACCGTGTCTGAATTTTGATGTACCAGCTGAGAATTACTCTTCTGAATAATGGGAAGGTAGTTAAACTGGTCCTGAAGCCAGCTGCTGCTGCCAGGGTCAGTGCATCCAAGGAGGTGGGGTGCTTTTGAATTTGAATATAGCTATTTTCCTATATTTCCCAGAGGAAAATATAGAACTGCAGTGCTACAGGAGAAATCCCACCACCTCAGAAAATTTCTAATGACTTAAGTGGGACCAAAGAAAAAGTAGTGTCTTTGAAGAACAAAGGATTATCTTTGCTTTAAATTAACAGGTGTTGTTTGTAGTCCTTATTTTCTGGACATTGCTTTTTGTCTCCACAATTTCTTCTGAAGAGCAGCACCTACAATTCCAACCAACCTCTGCTGCAATGCCAGTGCTGGGTATGTTTGGCTATGCAGCAGCAAGTTCCTTTCCCCACTGCTCAGCATTCAGTCCGAGGATGTCCTGCAGGACAAATTTCTATCAACTTTTGCCAGTCAGGCTAATGGTGGTAACATGGTTTCCTCAGAGCCTTCCATGTGTTAGCCTTTGTATACCCATTTAGTGTAGGCCTGCTGTTAATTCTGCATCAATGTAAACTGGACTTTCAAGGTAGGGAAATTATTCATTCAAAATTAACCTGGATTGTTGATAGGCTGTGCTTTCATGGGACATAACCCAAATCAGATAGCTGAAAAATGCCTGTCTTCATTTGTGGAGGTAGTTTCTAATGCAGTGCTATTTTCTTCTCACGTAGAGAACATCTGCAAAGCGTTAATCTTTCGTAGGTTTACCCCATATATCAGTGCTTCCTTTTCCGAAAGTGCATACTGAAAACAAAAACTGTGCTGCTTCTTAACTTTCTTAAAGAAAACCTTCATCTTCTCATCACGTTTTGAAAATCAAAATTGGTATATGAAGCCAGGTTTGTATCAACTGTCTGCCCATAATATGTGACAGCACCATCACTTGTATGAAGTATGTTGAAGATAGGATTTAAAGGCTAAAGGTTGAAGCTGAACGTGGCTTTTCAAAACCTGTTACAGACTTCTCTAACTGAACACTTGTTTCCTCTAAAAGTGTTTAGTTCTTAATAAAATAAAGTTTATTCTTTGTCTCTTACAGTCAGCTTCCCATAGTAGTGCACTGCGGCCCAGTGCTTTCAGTTAATGTTGCTGCAGTAAATACTTCAAAGGAGTTTCTTGTTTATCTGTAAGCTCTTAATGTTGTATTTGTTTAGTCTCAATGTGTATTGTACAGATAACAAAGTTTATTCAGGTGAGGGTATTGCTCTTGCCATAGTCACAAGAGCTGTTTAATCAGACTTCATTATTATCTTGGACAGAAGTTTTCCAAAAAGTGATTTTCACCACGCCAACACTGAATATTAACCACAAAGCATTAATTACAAATGTAAAAGAGGAGGAGAAAATACCTTATGGTTGGTTTTTATGAAGTTCTTTAATTAGTTTTGACTAAACGGGCAGCATAATGCACACTTCCTCTGCTTGCTCATTGTACAGCCTCTTCCCTTTTGTAAATCCAGCTTGAATTATTTGTGATGAATCATGACAGGCGAGAATGTGCAATAAAAGCCTAGGATATACAGTGTACAAAACTGAGAGGCAAAAATAGAATCTTCACAGAAGATCTCTTGAGGTGCACCTGTAATGGCGTCCCTGAGCGATTACGGAATTTCTACTGACAACTAGTTAACAAAGGAGATGTAAATGATTTTAGATCAATGGGATAATGTAGCAGGAGGGGGTTGCTTTTCCTGCACAAACAGAACTGTTTTTTGTGTTTCGGCTGCAAGCTCATCACCAAGAAGCATGTTTCCACTTCTGCCCTATCAGAGTTCTCATTAATAATTGTGTGTTTTCAGTTAATTAAGCTGGGACAACACAGAAGTAAACTCGCTTCAGTAAGTGGCAAGAAAACATATTTGGATGGTGTTTGGAGAAGGATTTCATTCATTTTATCAGTAGAGTAACTGATCCACCAAATCTTTATTCATGTGAGTGATCTTTGCTCTTGCAAATAATCCTGTTGTAGCTCATGCTCTATGAATGAAACTCTTTTCTGCATTAATATACAGTCCTTGTTTTATTGACTGTCAGTAGGAAATTGTCAACAATAAATGTTAAAGAGGACGTGGTTCCAATTAAGTAAAAAAGATCTGTAAAAGTTGCGAATTATATATTTATGCACAGTCATTTTTAGTTTTCTAGGTAGAGTGGTGTTAGGGAAAAAACACAAGCACTTTTATATCAAATGTCTAGCAGCCTCTCAGTGTCTCAAATCAGCACTGTAGATATGGCATTGTTTTTGATTTATAGATATAGATTTATAGATATAAATACAGTTTTAATAACTGTCAGGACATTACCCTGTACCTTATAAGATGCTTCTGGAAGACTGTATCTGTATCCAAATGGAAAGCATTGAATTTCCACCTATATGCAACAAAAAAAGACTTTCATAAGGAATTTAAGGAACATACAAATATTTGTGTGTGTGCATGACTAGAATGTCAAGCCAAATATTTAAAGCTAAGGAGCAGTGTATGTTACACATTATTCTGATAGCATCCTGCATGTTGTACACTGAGATAGCTCCAAAAGCCCTGCATGGAGCTGATGACAAACAGAAGTGCGGGCAGCAGTCTGATACCCTGGACAGGGGTTCAGCCCCCTGTAGGGTCTCTAGTCTACAGATTTCTTGTGTGTGGGTATATTTGTACCTTAGATAAAAGATTTTGTAGGACCATAAACATTCTACACTGTATTTCTCACCCATCTTTGGTCCTCTCAGCTGCTCTGCAGATGGCTGTCAACCTGTCAACTTGCTGATATTGCCATGTCCCACATCTGGGTTCCTCCAGACCCAGGAGTTGATTGTGGATGTGGGCAAACCAGGCATGGCCACCACAGCTCAGGCAACAATCAGGATGGGTTCTGGGCTGACTTTCTTTGCTGTAAATGGGAATTTGAAGTGTAAGAGTGCACAGGTGTAGATACTGAGGAATGCTGTGAGAAAATTGTATCACCATGTTGTTAATGACGCTGGTAATCTCAAGTGTTGCCGAGGAGTATTGTAGTAAAATGTAATCAAAACTTTCCCAGAAAGTAAAGGCAGTGCTACCTTTGATGGTCTGAATGAGAAAAGGCTTCTGGACCACATCAGAAAACCAATGTTAATAGGGTTTAATTGGACTTGAAGCTGGTAATACAACAAGAGAGCCCCAGAGACCCCTGCTAGAAGAGAAAAAAGGTAGCACTGCTCCTGCTGCTCTCTCTCATCTACCTGCTCATTCTGCTTCAGGTGGGAAGAACCCGAGGTATCACGTCCCACTCAGTTCTTGTTCTGTGCAGCAGATCTGTGCAGAGGCAATCATTTATATTTACCAGCTTTAAGACACGAGCACAAACCTGGGCATTCGATAGCTGATTCTGACATTCACCTCCTGCCATATGTGTCTTGGTCTGTCTGGCCTCCTGTGCTTTCCTGTCCTCATGGACAGAGATGGGGAATGCTGCAGGAATTGCTAAAGGAGTGGTAATACATACAGCTGAAAATTAATAGGGTAAAAACAAAGAAAGTCTGCTTTTGGGAAATGTGGATTGGCGCTCTGCTTGATATCCTGTATCGTCTGAATTCTCAGCTTCTTCTGGAAGGGAATTGCCTGTGTCTTTCATATCATCTCACAAGGGATGAGACATTCAAAATGTCTCAGACAGAGGAAAATGCCAGCAAGCAATTGATTCATAAGGAATAGCAGCAACACCACTCATGGTAGGAAGAATATAGGAGAGGAGCACAACATATGAAGAAAACCAAAGCTCTGTATATACTACTGCTTTATCTTGATTCTGGATATTATATTCATATTTAATGTTTTCTTCCTACCTCCTGTTAGCAGCACCTGTGTAATAGCAAAAGCCAAAAGGAAGGCAAGCAAAGTGGTTGGCATAATCAATCTCTGCTGGCCTTCCCAGATGCTGTGTAGTGGCTGCAGCACAGTGTTAAGCTAAAGGAGAGCAATGCAACACTGTACCCCTGCATGTAGCTGCTGTGATGTGTGGCTCCTGCCTGCATCTGCCTGGGGCAAGTCCTGACACAGAGTCCTGTGCCCAAAGGCACCCAGCTCTGCCTCTGCAGCCATTTTGTTGGACTGCGATCGCTGCACCCACTGCTGAACGAGAAGGGGGCTGAAGAAGTACAGCTCCACCTTTCCATAGCAGGACCTGGTATTTTCTGCCTGGTAGGATCCCCTCTAGCTTTAACACATGTTAAACCAATAATGAAGATCCACAGGGATGAATTTTACCCAAACTCCATTTGTCTCTGCCTGATGAAAATCGTTTCCCAGCCATCCCTGTCCTTGACACAGAGGAGACATCCCCCACAACACCCTCACTTCCAGCCGCCGCCAACTTCTTTCCCCCTCCTTCCTCCCCCCCTTTTTACACTCCTCTAGGCTGAGATCTTTAACAATTTCACCTCTCTTTCAGCCCTAGCTGCAGCCTGGGAACAACAAACCTGCGGGCCTGGCGAAAGCCGAGCGCAGGCAGCCCAATTACCGGCATCCCCACTGTTCCTCCGGCCGGCTGCTGCTCTCCCGCCTTTGTCTCCTCTCCCTCTCCTTCTCTGAGCAGCTTCCTTTGACTCTGTGCCATGCAGCCGGGCAGAACGGGGCCTTTGCACTGAAAATGTTCATTCCTTGCGTGTGGGCATGGTGGCTGTGACATGGTCCGGTGGTGGGGCAGCCGGGTGGGGACCCTCCGCTGTGGGGACATTGCCTACGCAGGGCCGTGTCCCTGCTTAAGATGAGTGACATGGAGACTGGTGGGAGCCAGCCAGTCTGTCTGTCTGTCTGTCTGTCTGTCTGTGTGGGGTGGGCAAGGTGCAGACTGAGTTCAAACCTGGAAGCATCTCCTCACTTCTTCATCCAAGATGGCATCATCCAGTTTGCCCTTACCTCCCTATATTCTACGCTGACATATAAATAAATGCACACCATCAGTACTTCATTATAATTATTCTGATCTCATTAGTGCTGGCATCAACGAACCACAGTGCTGGACCAACAAGGTGGGTCTCTCCTGTCAGACACCTCAACGAGCTCATGTCAGGGTGCTGGATGTGGGGCATCAACCCCATGCTCCTCCCTGTCCTCCCGAGCAAGAGGAAGCTATGCCTTATGGCATAGATGCACAGGGGCTATGAGGCCACTCTTTGAGTTAGAAACTAAAAACATAATTTTGGGGTGAGAACGGATGCAAGCTATCTTTTTTCCCCATGTTCCATTACTACAGCTCCAGCTAGAACTGTGTTGGCCCTTATGGAGGACTCACAGTTTGCTAAGAGTTTGTGCACAGGGAGGGAGATGCAGAAGCAAATTGTTCGGACATTTCTCCATCCCAGCACTTGGTTTATAAAACAAATTCTTCAGGCAGGTGCTTGAATTCACAGCCTCTTTAGAGGGAATTTATCAGCCCCAGGAATATACTGGTTAAGAAAAAAAAAAAGAAAAAACTATCTACATCAGCTGCTAGCAGGGCAAAGCTAATCATCCAAACTTTGCTGCGGGAGAGGTGCAGCTGTCAAAGCAATAAGGTAAATGAGTCTGGGGCTGAAATGGTTTTTGCGGCAGAACTCTGCTCCCTGATAAATAGGGGAGATTGAACTATAGCACCATTCCACTATTCCTTGGTAATGCACCATTTTGGAGCTGACTGGGTGGTCTTAAGTCCATTGCCACAGTGGCTATATCGCTGATACCAATCAAGGCCCCGCAGCTGAGACCCTGGGTGACCTGCTTCAGCAGCTTTTTTCAAACCCCAATTCACTCATTTGTGTGGGATGCTTTTCTGCTACTTTATTTATGGGATTACATAAATGAGCCATTAAAAATGTAAATCTTCAGAACAGTTGAATAATAAAGATTTAAACAATAAGCTCAGAGCGGTACAGTACAGAAACTTCCCCAAACCAGCAGTACCACACCATCGTGGCTATGGCAACAATAGCGGGTTAAGGGAAAGAGAGAGCAAGCAGAAAATAAAACGTCCCAGCATTGTTACAGTCATTGGCACCGCAGAAAGATTAGGGATCTTTCTTAAGAGTATTAGAACAATAATGAAGATGTGCCATTATGTGCCACAAAGGAGCCCATGCCATCCCTCACATCGTGCAGGTGTCAAAACAATCGCTGCTCACCACAGAACTGGGGGAAAGTGAAGTTTGTCCCACCTCACCGCAAAGCCCTTAACCCTTCCTGGGCCGGATCCGGCTGCAAAAATGCCATGGATAGTGCACAGGCTGCTTCCTCCTCTCTCCTGTGTTCCTGAGCATCCTTCCCAAGCAGGAGCAATGAAGCTGCGTGGAGCTGTTCCTCCAGAGCAGATCTGGGAATTCATATAAAAGACATATTACATCACTCTGGCAAAGATCCCCACACTCTAGATCTTGTTTCTAACCTGTTTGTGAGGACAAATGCACACGGCTACCATCCCAATCCATGTGCTGGAAGAAGGGCAAGGCGCAGACCCAGAGCCCAATGCTGGCCAGTGAGCTGTGACTCACAGGAGAGGGGAGGGTCCCACCAAACCTGAGCCATGTTTGCAGGGTGGAAGCAGCCACACTGACAAAGTGTTCTGAATTTCTTGGGCCAGTAAAACTTAAACATTAAGTTGCACATGAAAAAAAGGAAATGTGAGTTTGTTTGTAAATAACATTATTTATGGCATGGCATGGCATGCATGTGAAACTTTACAAGAGCATTTTTTCATGCATTGCTGTATTTGACTGACCTTTAAAAATATTCTTATTTAGGAACCGTGGGACTTGATCAGGATTCCCATCTTACATCAGCGCAAACCCGTAGACTTTAAGCATTGAGTTGAAGCTTTCTAGTATCTCCAAGGAGATGGGAATGCCTCCAAGAATCCTAGTGCTACACTATTATATTGTGATGGTTTTTTGTTGCCAAAACCTGTACTGATAACAATGGGGCTGATTCCACTGTATGTAAATACAGATGTTGCTCTGAAAGTAATGCTTCCTATTTATTTCCATGGAAACTACAACAGCTACAAAGAGCGCAATCACACTACTTCGTTGTGCAAATTCTGTTTTTTAATATAGTCATCACCATTATCTGTGCATTTTTGCCAGTGATGAACAAGAGCCTGCATGCTGCAGTCACGAAAATCTTCACTAGCAGAGATGATGCACTGTTTCACACCTGCTATGTATAGTTGCTAGGAAACTATTATCCGTGCAGTCTATCTTTCATTGGCCCAAACAGATGGAAGTCAGAAGGCATCAAATTTGGACTATCAGTGGGTGTAGTAGGACAGTCCAGCCAAGAATGACAATGTACTCCATGGTATCCAGACTGGCATGGGGCCTGGTTTATCATGTTGCAAGAGAAAGACTGACCTCTTCTCTGACCTGATTCTGGAAGTCCTAGCCTTCAGCTTAGTTAGCGTTGTAATGTGGCAGACAGAGTTGATGGTTTGTCTGGGTTCCAGGAGATCCAGAAGGATCAGCCCTTTCCTATCCCATAAGAGTGGAGATAACTTTACCTGCTGAGGGCTGCACCTGGAACTTCTTCTTTGATGAGGAATTCACATATCACCCCTCCATGGAATGATGTTTTGGCTCTGGCTCATGGTGATGACACCACATCTGGTCACTGCTCATGGTGCGGTCCAGAAAACTGTCATCTTCAGTCTCCTATTTGTTCAGAAGGTGCTGACAAACTTGCATACTGTGTTCTTCCTGATCCTATGTGAGAATTTGTGGGATCTATCTGGTGCAAATTTTACAATATTCCAATATTGCCACCACCATTTCCAAATTGAAACTGAATGTTCAGCTCTGTACACAGCATCCTGGTCATAATCTGCTGGTTCACGTGGATGAGCTGATTGAGACACTCTTCATTTTGTGGTGTGTTGGCACACCATCATGAATGCACAGTGCACAGCCATCAAGAATGTGGTTTGTTTTCCACAGTCATCACTGCTAAAATGCACCATCCATCACCTCCCTGTGCTCACATCCACAGTTTGGTCTCCATAACCATTCACGGTTTGGTCTCCATAACCATTCAGCAAGCACCAATGAATGTCAGTGGGTGCCATCTTTTCTGCATGGTGGAATTCAATGCCACACCTTTACTCCATACACACTTCCATGTCAGACACTATTCTGTCAGACTGCCTCTCTGCTGTCATCTGTCACATGGCAATACTGATAGGAAGGTTCAACCTCTACTGCTGTACCACCAACATCTGCCTCTGAAGTTGTGGGCCAACATCATAAAACAGAAGGCATTATTTCAAAGCTGCCCTCTATGATGAGTATTAATCTTCACCTTTTTATTTTGAGTTTTCAAAATAAGAAGCTTTATGGAAAGAAAGACTAAAGATGATCATGCACTCCTTCATCCTAATGTACTTCTTTTTCTTTTTATTCTACATCAGCTTTACTCCAGCCTGCAGGGTAAGCTGCAGAGCATCCCATGACACATAGTGGAGTATTTCCTGGGGCTTATTTGGGTAAATAACCACAGAGACTGTCGGCCATTGGGTGACATCTGCTCAGTCCAGACACTTCCATCACCAAAAGCTCATTTGGATAGTGGCTGTAGTTGCGCTCCTTCCTGGTTGTGTGGAAGTGTGGGACATTCTTACAAATCTCACAGCTGTAAATCCACTCAGGAATGACAAAGTAAAACAAATCAGATTTCAATCTCTTTACAACATGTATAGTGCAAGAGAAAATCCCTCTCTGAACCAAAAATGAGGAGCTGCAGCTGCCACAAGGCCTCCCCTCAGCCTGCTCTGCTCTGGGCTGAGCAAACCAGGAGCCTCAGCTGCTCCTCACACATCTTGCCCTGCAGACCATTCCCCACCTTTGTAGCCCTCCTTTGGACACTCTCTGATAGCTTTATGTCCTTCTTACATTGTGGCACCCAAACTGCACCCAGTGCTGGAGGTGAGGATGCACAGCACAGAGCAGGCAGGACAATCCATCCCTTCATCTGCTGGCAGTTCTGTGCCAGGGGTGCCCCAGGGCACATAGCTAGCTCATGTTCCACTTGCCATCAGTCAGAACCCCTATACCCCTTGCTGTGGGGCTGCTCTCCAGCTGTCCTTCCCACTCCAGATGCAGAATCTCGCATTGCTCTTGTTAAACTTCCTGTGGTTGCTGATTGCTCAGCCCTCTAATTTGTCAGGATTTCTGTACAAGACCTTTTATGATGTAGGAATTAAAAGCTTGGATAGCAAAGGCAGAGGGGTAGCTTTCCAATTACCTGACGGAGCACTTTCCTTCCCTTCCCCCCTCCTTGCTTCTTCTCCAAACAGCTGCAAGGCACTGCAGAAAACCTCTTCTGTCAATGGGAAGGCTCTGCTGAGCTGCCCAGTTTCTCTGACCCAGGTCAGGAAAGCTTGTAAATTAGAACTTTGGGGGTGAGTGAAGTATCAGTGTGACACTCTTCCCTGGGCAATATCTTGGAAGAAAGCAAAACCAAGATTGACCTCAGAATTTATGTAAGGGAGGCTTCCCTTATACCTTCACAATGTGCCAAATTTCAAGAACTTTGACTTCTTTTTTTTTTTTTTTCTTCATTTAAATGGAGCTAGAAGTCTGGAAAATGCAAAATCTGAGGTTGGAAAGATGCATCAAAAAAGGGTCTGGGAGACTCTGGCAGCCTTGCTGCAGAAGCAGGGAAGCTGGGAGAGGAGCTGGTGGAACACATGGAACTGAGTTCCTCAGCACTTCAGAGCAGTCCCAGCTTTGGGGCTCGTTGTATGAGGGGTGGGAATGAGGAACCCAGGTTGGAAAAACCACCAGCATGATTCACTCTGCCCTTGCTTCTTTGCACTATATGAAGTAGGGGTGCCATTGCTGTCTGAATAAAACAGTTGTGCACTGTTACCCAAAAGCTGTGTGAGTGCTCAGCATGGCTGAAGGCCACAAGAGACACAGCTGCAGAGCTCTCCTGCTTCCTCCAGGTAGAAAACTCACTGCCAGAATCAATGTGGTCCTCACTTTTTTACTTGCTTCAAGAAAAGGCGCAAAGTGATACGACAAGCTTTTGAGTGATGCAAAAGGCAAGATATCTCTCATCTTTTCCCTATTGCTCTGATGGGTGTGTAACTACTAGAGCTGCTTAGCATGGCCATCAAACAGCAGAAAACTGAATTCCCTTTGAAACCAAGATTGATGAAGCTTCCCCTTAAGCTTTTATTTCCTTCCTTTTGTCTTTTAGCTACTCTCAAAATCTAGCTGTAGATGTGCCTGTTCATTGCAGGGAGTTGGACTAGATGACCTTGAAGGGTCCCTTTCAACTCAAATGATTCTATGATTCTTCACCAGTGCATCCATCTTCAGTCCTCTGATAGGACCCGCTGCAGAAGGTGGCCAGGCATTGAGGTCTGTAGAGATGTTGCCACTCCCTTAAGGCACGGGCAGGTCAAAGCTGTGCAGCTTTGGAGTGGCAGCAGCCACGAATGGGGTGGTTGGGTCTGGAAGGAAAGCACTGGAAGCAGAGGCATCTGTCAAGCAGAGAAAAATGTGCAGGTGCTTGGAGCAGCAAGTCCTCCTTCTGACCCCAAAAGGAACCAGGAAACTGCTGAACTTGAAGCCCACAGGTCCTGTTGCAGGCCTGGAGGTTTGTATGGCTTCTTCATCCCTATTTCTTGACCAAATGAAAAGCTTCCTTTCCACTGACCTAGGATGCTTTTTTGCTTCTTTCTTCTTTCTTTTTTAACATGAAAGTTAATGGAAGTGGTAACTTGAACCGGAAAAAGGTGAATTTTCCCTTGTCATAAACTGTGAATGTAATTACTTGAGACAATGCTGAATATCTCCACATGCCTAGGAGAAAAAAAAAAGAAAAAAAAAGACTCAACCCAAAATAACCACTGAGAATTCAGAGTGGAAATGAATGGAGCCTGCCTCATTCATAAATGTCATATGAGACTTTGGCTAAAAAGGCAAGCCTGTCATCCCCAGGACGGCAGCTGTTGTTATGTTGAACAAAATGGATACAAATGGGTATTATTTTAAAGTGAAATGCTTAATACCAGGCCTAACAAGGACACTGTCCTCTCTGTAACCCTGTGTCATACAAGCCATGATCTCCAGTAGAGGGCTTGATTGCACAGGAAATAAAATTCCCTGGCTGTGCCCTACCAAACCGACAAACACACTGGCAATGTTTGAGTTACTATGGCAATCACAAAATAGGAAGGCCTTTTCTTCTTTTCCCCATCTCTGCATGCAGCCGCAGGCTGCTCCTGAATAGCTCACATCTGCAAAAAGTTTTAACACGGTACTCAGATAAAGAAAAGGATCCCAAAAATGGGCACTGACCCGTCTCAAAAAATGTTGCAAATTTTATATACAAGAATTGGGGAGCTGTGCCACTTTGCGCAGGTTATGTCATAATGTGAACAAAAAGGGATAAAAGCTGATGAAGGCTTTTGCTGTCAAATATGGAGAGAGGGGAAAAAGCAGAAGTAAATGACAGCTTTAATGCAGATGTAAGAAGAAAAGTCAAAGATGGGTGACAGAAAGTTAGTCAATGAATAAGGGAAAATTTTCAAACACAAAAACCAGACAAAAGGGTAAAATACAATAAAAATCTCACTATAGAGAATACTGAGAAAAGTCCCAAAAGCACAGTGAGCAAAATCTTGGAACTATCAAACCATGTGAAACCGCCATGTGGTTCTTTAGAGCGGCCCATTTCAGGCATTAATAGCTCTCATTATAAAGGAGGAACCTGATCTCTGGCCTGGAAAGCTTTCAAGAAGCAGACTTTTTACAGCAAAATTGAAAAGCAAAACAAAACTAAATCTTTCTTGCACAAATCAACCAGGATTTGGGTCTTTCTAGAAAATTCAGCCCTGCATTATGAATTGTTACACATTTTACCAGTTTTCCTTAGACAACTGCTTTCCAGTAATAGAGAATAATTATGTATTTAAATGGAGATTTGTTTACTGGCGTGTATTTCAATCGTGGGTTTTCTGATTTTATGCTTTCCACCATTAAAGTATGTTTATTGTTGATAACAGAAACTTACCCTTACCAGCCAGCTGACTTCCACATTCTGATTTACATGCCTGTGCAAAGTACACAGACATGTGCTATGTGTCTGACTGTCTCAGAAGGCTGTTTTATCCCACAGAGAAGAAAGGTGTGAATCCAGAATTTAACATATGGCCTGCTGCTCTGAGCTAGTTTTGCTTCAGATACCTGTTGTGGAGCATGTAAGCTTGGAGGCACCATTACCACCTTCATCAGCCTAGATCCATCTGGCAAGAAGATTCAGTGAGAGTAAATTTAATCTTAATTTGATCTTAATCTTGGGTTCAACTGACATGTCATAGCTTCTGAAAGTATCATTGCACTTTAAAAGCCCTTACTGACAAGTCACATTAATCACTAGCGCCTGAGAAAGGTTTAATGAGGGAAAATGAATGAAAATGGCATAAAAAGTTCACAAAAAAAAGTCCAAAGGGCCGAAAGAAGCCCCAAATCCAGTAAAAGTTGGACTGCATTATACATTCATTGACTCTTGTTCTTTTGGGGGTGTTTTGGTATGAAAAGAAAGAAACAATATAAGACAATAACGCTACCTTATCAAAGTTCATTCAAGCAGCTATTTCAAATACTTTGAACGGCTTGTCACTGCGTCTTGCAAGTCTCCGAGAGTCTAAACATTCTGTCACGTTTGTGTACTAACCACTTAAAGTGCTGCTAAAGCCTTTTGACCTGGACTGACTCTTCTTTATCTAGGTCAAAATGCAAGGCAAAGCCTTTGTGTTCCACAGCCTTCATTAAATTCATTGATTTGACCTGTATTTTAAAGACCAAAAGTCAAATGGAATGGGAAGTTAAAGTTCCCATACAAAATCTTCCACCGAGCACTTCACTGCCTCCTTGAACTATGTAACATTCAGAAAAGGCCATCTCACGGCCATTTGAAGTGTGGGCTATAGCTGGAGTGGCAGTTTTGTCCAGTTTTTTCAAGAGCATTAAAGAGATTCATCAGAGCTTTCTCTCTCTTAAATGAGGACAAAAAGTTGAACCTTGCAGACAGTTCCACTCACCATTTTTTCTTGCTCAGAGGCATCTTTTTAACAGGGCAGAGCATATTTATATCTCTAGCACATGGAGAGGCAGAGATGATGGTTCTTGCTTTACATCAGACTCTTGATGTGCTCATGGTCAATTGAATACTGGGGGAAAATAACTTTAATGTGTGAAGAAATCAACCTTCTTCTGCATATGGAGACTAAGTTTCAGAACCATTTGGGAGTACAGACAAAATGCGAGGTAAAACAGAGATTTACATCTCATATAGTTTTATACCAGAACTTAACATCAAAATCTCAAAATCTGGAGGTTTCATTCATCACTACAAAAGAGTTCATCACTTGATGCAAGATGCATTGCAGCATGTGGCTGACCCATCCCAAGTTGTGAGCGTGAGAAGGATAAGAATAAGGCTTCCTAAAGGTAAGGATGCACTTTACATGAAGTGCAGCTTTTCCTCTCAGAAGGACGGGCAGTCAGACGGCAGGGACAAACCAGGCTGACCAGAGAGATCCTGCCTTGCTGGGATGTGGAAAAGTGGGGAGACCAAGGGCCTGCATGATATATCTGTGCAGAGCTGGGGCAGACTGGCGACCTTATCCTGCCTCACATATGGCTGAGGTTCAGCGCTCAGGAACCGTGGGATAAAAGGAAAATAAATTACAAATATCAAAGTAAATATTAGTCAAATGGCAGTTCTTGTGTATCTTCAAAGACATCAACTTTCTTCAAGATGGTCTGCAAGATTATGATTTAAATAAAAAGGATTGGGATATCTGATACATCTTTCCAGAAGCTGTCATTTTCATGACTGACATAAGGAGTGGGATTCAGCTGCCTAGAGGTACAAGGTTATGTGATTAAAGGCTCATATCCAGCAAATAAAATTGCAAAATTTGTACTTGCCCTTGTATATGGGTCAAGTGACCCATATACAAGTCCCCTTGGGGTCTCACCAGCTTGCAGATCAGCCTGCACACAGAGTGATTGGTGAGCAGGCTCTGAAAAGATGAGGGATGAGTGCATTTAAGAAATGTGGGGGATCCTTTCTGCTGAAGAAATCTTTTGTGGAGCTTTTCTACAAGTCTCACAGTAGCTGCTGAGTATGGACAGAGAGACAAACTGAAGGTTGTTCTGCAGACAGCTGAGGAAAATCTGTTTGGTTTTTTTTTTTGAGACAGATTATTATTATTATTATTATTACTATTATTATTATTTGATGCAAATAATATACAGTCTTGTAAACCATGGGAGAAGAAGAGAGGGAGAGAATGCCAACGGAAAATAATTCCAAGGAACTATATGCAGAAAAAGTTTACTGTGTGACTTCAATGTCTTTTTCTTTCTCATATTTCATACTGAAGGGCAGAAATACCATCATGATATACTCCTTCTGAGATCTGGTCTGCTCTTCCCTTTCTACTCTTTCCCTTTTCACTTACCAGCTCCAGGTATGGGCTCCATTCTCAACTGGTGCCTGGAAAGAATGGCTCTCATAATGCACTCCCGCTGAGTCTGCAGAACTCTTATATCACAACCTTACCCTTCATTTATCACATCTTATCCACTTCTATCTTGATATCTCTCTGTGGGAATGAGCAGCTGTGAAGCTAGAAGAAGTTGAGGTACAGAATTCAGAGATGTGGCAAGCAGGTAGCAGTGGACCAGGAGGCAGGATCATTTTCAATGAGATCACACAGCATGTGCAGAACCTGGGTGTGCTGATTAGTGCTTGGCTGAACAGCAGTGTGCCCAGGTGGCCAAGAAGGATAACGACAACCTGGCTTGTACCAGAAATAGTGTTGTCAGCAGGAGCAGAGAAGTGATCATCCCTCTGTACTCAACTCTGGTGAGGCTGCACCGTAAGTAATTTGTTCAGTTTTGAGCCCCTCACTACAACAAAGATATGAAGACACCAAAACATGTCCAGAGAAGGGCAGTGAATCCATGAGGGGGTCTGGAGCACAAGTCTTACAGGGAGCAGCTGAGAGAACTGGGATTGTTCATTCTGGAGAAGAGGAGGCTCAGGGATGACCTCATCACTCTCTACAGTGCTCTACATTGTAGTGAGGGGGGGGGGGGGTCAGCCCTTTCTCCCATTTAGCAGTGATAGGATAAGAGATAATGGCCTCAACTTGTGCCAAGGGAGGTTCAGGTTGGATATTAGGAAAAATTCCTTCTCCAAAATAATGGTCAGGTGCTGGAATGAGCTGCCCAGGGAGACGGTGGTATCTCTGCCCCTGAAGGTGTTCGAGAAATGTGTATATGTGGTACTGAGGAACGTGATTTAGTGAAAAGCATTGGTGGTACCTGGACAGTTGGACTAGATCTTAGAGGTCTTTTCCAACCTCAGTGATTCTATGATTCTAAAAGCTGGCTGAGGGGCAAGATGGGAGTGAGTGCTGTCTTGACTCCTGCTCAGTGAGTTTGGCCATCGCAAGCTATCTCCCCTCTCTCTTGCTATGTCCTTCTGGAGCTCCCACTGGAGCACCAGTGTTTTCAGGAACTTTGAAGAGTATAAGATTATATAAATCATTTCTAGTACAATGTAATTATGATTTTTTGAACCTCACCACCTATAAGGTCTAGAGGAGAGGAAGCAGCAGAAGCAACACAGGGAAAGCCTTCAGTGTTGTGTATTGATAGATTGTCATCTTATAGAAAGTCTGACTGGAAAAACGTATGCAAAAGGGCTTCTTTAGCCTTTGGAAGAAGTGTCCTTAAAAGAAGAGAAAGATTAGTCTGGTATCTTCTGAGGTCACAGTGTTTATTCAAGAGAAAACTTAAACCAAAGAAAACTACCAAAGTCTAAACCAGACTTTGTCCCATTATTTTCTGTTATTCTACTGGCATAATTCTGGATTCTAAAAGGTAGAACAGAACTCTTGGCCAAGGATAGTTTATGTGATGTTTTCTTCTTTGGAAAGATATCTATAAAATGATCTTATTTTTCTCATTTCTTATTCACCTGTAGTTATTCGATCAACAGTTAAACAGCCTTTGGATGATCTGCAGACTCCTTGTCTATTGTCTTATGAATTCCTAAGATTCTTTTTTTATGTTTTGTGAGTGGGCCATAATTGGTAACTTAGAGACTTATTTTTTCTTGAAGTCACTTTGGACAATTCCTGGTGCTTTGAAGATTTACCAGATGATCCCTTCCTACTGTGACTCTTCATGGAGGATCGTGTTTGCCAGAGGCTCTGTGTCCATGAGCATCCTTGTAAACCATGTTCTCTCACATCTCTGGAAAGGAATGAGATGAAGGAGTTGAATGCCACCAAAGCAGAGTGATTATTTTGTATTTGGAAAAACATTTGCAAAAATCTGTTTGGAGTTGTCTGTAAACAGAATCACTCTAAAACTGAGTGTCTCCAATAAAGGGGTATTGTTCCCGGCCACCAAGGCAGAATAAAAGTAACTCCAGGGCCACATCCAGTGGTGTGGGAACCATCTAGTTCATGGCATGCTCCCCTTTCCTGCCAGCCCATGGTGGTCTCTCTGCAGTGAGAGCTTTTTCTGGGGCACTGGGGGAGCACCACAGAAGGTGAGATTGAGGAACCCCCTACAAGAGTCAGAGCAGTGGTATCCTACCCTCTGCTCTGTCTCTATCAGTGGCAGTAGGAGCTGCTGTAATACAGAGCACAGGATTTTCACCACATTCTTTGCATTACTGAGATTTCCCAGCCCCACAGCTGAAGAGATGTTCAACATTAGGTACCTGTATGGGCTTCTGAGTGCCATTCTGTGGTCCTGCTCTCCTTACATATGTCTAATCTCCTTGAGAAGCTGCTGATACGATGTGCCTATGTAGCCTCTCAGGGATGGCATTTCCAAACAGTTACCATCAGTCATGTACTATCTGACTGTGTTTAAACTGATTTCCCATGTGTTCTCTAATGCTCACACTGAGGAATCTGTGAGCAGTCATTCCACATTTGCCTTTCCCATCACCCCCATGGTTTTGTGGGATTTGTACATAACCTCCTCTAAATTGAAGAGTCTTTAGGCTCCATGCAAGATGGACACCTCAGTTCCTTGCAATTATTTTCATTGGATTTTACTGTGTCCTCTGACTTTGCTACACCTTTCTTGAGATGCAGAGACTCCATCCGCTTCCAGTTGTCGTTGTAAGGGAGAAATAAGGCTTTAGGTTTCTCTTCACTCTTTAACTGCCTAACATATCAGTGTGTATTTCTTTCACTATTTGATGTCTGTACTTTTGAGTCTGCAGTCTATCAGCTGTGAAGATTATAGCTAATTAGAATCATGGAATCACTGAGGTTGGAAAAGATCTCTAAAATCAAGTCCAAGCATCCACCTACCATCAATATTGCCTGCTAACCATGTCTCTCAGCGCCACGTCTAATTCCATGTTTAAGGAGCAGAAAAGAAAAGATAAAGCAGTTTAAGACTCATTCTACCTTAATAAAGCACAGTCAGCATTAGAGATATGTTATGTCAGCTCAAACATATCAGGAAGCCTGCAGCCATAAAAGAAAAGGGAAAAAGAAGCAGAGTGAAGGGTGATGTTATGAAAAGGACCAGTGTGATGTAAAACCTGTGTTTTTGCTTTCCAAGTTAATAGTTTGGAGAAGAAAGGTTTTTCACACAACAGAAACATCTGCAAACGCTCCTACCTTTTCCCTCCATATCCCATCCCAATCTTTTTGTCAAACATCATGCAGTTTTTAGGAACGTTCCTTTGCTCTCAGAAGTCATCTGGTAAATACCCAGTTGTGGTGACATGAGGTTAACTGCTCCACAAACTCATAGAATCATAGAATCACAGAATGGCTCATGTTGGAGGGGAACTCAAAGACTATCTAGCTCCAACTCCACTGCCATGAGGTGGTTGCCACCCACCAGCTCACACTGCTCAGGGCACCATCCAACCTGGCCTTGAACACCTTCAGGGATGAAGCATCCGCATCTTCAATGGGCAGCCTGTGCCAGTGCCTCACCACACACTGCGTAAAATTTTCTATCATCTAACCTAAATTTTCCTCTTGAAGTTTAAATCCATTCCCCCTCATCCTATCACTATCAAATCATGTAAGTAGTCAGCCCTCCTCCTGCTTGTAAGCTCCCCTCAATTACCAGAAGGCTGCAATGACTTTTCACTTCTCCAGGAGCCTTCTCTTCTCCAAGCTAAACAAGCCCAGCTCCCTCAACTTTTCTTCATAGGAGAAGTGCTCCAGTTCCCAGAGCATTTTTGTGACCCTGCTCTGGACCTGCTCCAACAGCTCTGTGTTCTTCTTGTGTTGGGGACCCAGGCCTTGACATAGTACAGGAAGGATGTGGAGCTGTTGGGGCGGGCCCAAAGGAGAGTTATATATATGGTTATATATGGTTGCAACCACCTATGTATGAAAAAAGGGCCATGCACGATGGTGTGCTGAATCATAAGAGGTACATTTGCAAGGGGACAACAGAGAAGTAGTGCCTGTTCTGAACATAAGCACCTGAAATGGCTCGCTGGACTCTGCTGCCATTCTGAGGATCTCCCATAGTGCTGCCCCAGTCCATCCGTGGCAGCTGGGATGGAGCCCCAAGGATGCTGCAGCAGTGCCAAGAGGGTTGTTTTACCTTGTCACCTTCTCTTTCACACCCTGTACAAAGCACCCTGTTACAGCCCGAACAGGTGGAAGCCCATGGCTTATTGTGTTAGGGAGTTCAGGAGAGTTGCATTAATCCACTTAATGGCCACGTCGCCCAACAGCCGCGTTTGCCAAGCTGTGACCACAACCTAATGATGTACTACCAACATCCACGCCAAAGACAAGGCCATTTAGAGCAGAGAGACAAGCTGAGTTAGCATAAAAGAAGAGGCATCAATCACCATTCCCCCAAGACAATGGCGATAATTTAATGGCTGTTTTTTAAGAAGAACTGACACTATACAAAGATTGAGGAGAAAGGTCTGGTAAGCTTCACCTGCAGCTGAGAGCTATTTGTTCCCTTTGTGCCAACAACCGGAGTGAGGTTTGAAATGGCAATTTCTGCAGCTGGCATCATAAGTATCGAGTTATGCTCACAGCTAAAGGTTTACTTTAAATTGCTAGATTTTCTGGCTCAAACTCTCATTAGTCAAGCTTGAGTGACTTTGCTAATGAATTCACTTTCTGCTGAATTTTAAATTAATGTGCAGAGTTCTGTAGTGTGATTTTTCTTCTGTTGAAATACTTTGGTTTTTTTTTTAAATATTTTGCCTTCAGCCTACTAGTCCTAAGACAACTTTTTCTACAGAGAAAGAAATTGGTTCGCAGAGACCAAATTCTTTGCAAGACTTTACAGATTGATTATACCCAGCTGAGTTGTAACCATATGCTGTAGCTCTATATTTAGCTGTATTTCGTCGGTAGGTTGTTTTGTTGCTTTTTGTTTTGGAGACGAACCAGCACAGATATCCTTATGCGTGGTGTAAGGTGACTCTACACAATTGAGACAAAAGTTTCTGGGCAGTTGAAGTCACTAAAGCAAACTTGCTCTGAAAGTCTGCAAAAAAGTGGAGTACAGGAGTGGAGTTTCAAGCACTTTTGGTCCAGACCATCACCACAAGGCAAGACCACTCTCACCTTTTGAATGGAGGCTTCTCCATGCTGTCCTTAAGCACTTCCTGTGACAAAGAGTGCGCGCGTTTCTAGCACAATTCCCCCACCTCACTGTCTATATCATCAGCAGGTGTTTTTGGTCTCTCACTGAAACCTTCTCACTGCAGTTAAATGTATCATCCCTTGTCATACATAGTCATGAAGAGTATTTTTTTCAATTTTGCAGCAGTTCTTGGCATATTTGAATAATATGATCAGGAAACCCCTAGCGCACAATACAACAGCTCCAATTTCTGCATTGTGCAGCATATTTTCTGGATGTGCTCTCACTCTTTTGTCCCCCTCAGTCCTGGCCATATGGGACCCAGGCTGGGCACCAAGCCTTGTGGAGCACCCAGCAGCATGGAGTCAGCTGGGGCCCAGCACAGCCTGTAGCACTCCTCACCAGATGTTTGGATAAACATTTCCTGTTTTGCCTGAGACCTTCTCAGGGTTTCAGCACAAACAGCACTTTTTTTGGCTTTTGTGGTCTTCAAGGAAAATGTGGTAAATGCTTTGAAATGGGCTAGCGGAAAAACAGTGCCGTTAGAAGTCCTGCAGTGAGAGTCAACTTGATTCACCAGACCCAAAATTGCTCTTAGTTTGTGAGACAGCTTCTAGTTTTAATCCTAACCATTCTTCTAAGGGTTGCAGTCCATGCTTTGACCCGAACCTTTTCTCATTATGGTGTTATATCCTGAGAAGTGGGTCTTCAGAATTACATAAGTCTTGAACTCTCTTATAAATATACGTCCTATAAACTGCCCTAGGTTATTAAACCACCTGATCAGGAAATTGAGCTAATTGCCCTCATTCATTCTTCCTTTCTTTCTTAGCTACTGAACTGATAACAAGAACATTAAGAGCAGTGTGGGACTTCTGATTGGGCTGAAAATATAAATTATTCTCACCTGCTTTGACCATGGATGAGCGCTGTATGTAAACTTAATAAAAGCAAAGCTCAAGTGTGACTGTCATAACCATGAGAGCAATTAATCCTTGTGATAACTTGTGGCTGAGTCACAGAAACCTTGGACAAAGACCAAGATCTTGCAGCAGGCAGCAAGTGAAATGTTTGGGCCACATCAGTGGTGTGCTCATGGAGCCCATACTGCTTGGCAGTTGAACTGAGACAAGCTGAGACAACAGAAATCCTCAAAGAACCAGGAGGGGAAATATTCCAGACTGTTCAGTTCCTGCATGACCTGTCACATCACCCATATCATCATGTGTTTTTTTTGGCTACCTCAAAATCTTTTTATCACATCTCCCCAGAGACAGAATTCTTATCATGAAAGCTAAAGCCATGTATGGTGTGCTACTATGGGCTCCTGTGCCCAATAATCCAGAGGGCTAATATAGATCTATGTACATTCCTGTATAAGCATAAATCAGAAGCAATTCTACTGAAGTTGCATTTAATTCCCACGACTTGCATCAGAAATACTAGTTCAGACAAACCCAAACCTTTAACACACTGCTGTCAGAGGCAACGTAACTGTCTAGAAAGACAGCATGAAATAAGGGTCCTTGCTGAAACACTATTTTGTCTTCAGTTATGTTTTATCTCTTCCACTTAGGTAGACATGCCGTCAGCTGCTCTTCTATGAAGTTGCTGCACTTGTTCTGAAACATTATCATTTCTAAGATTAGTGGGAAAGCAGGTATAATCTAAAGTGTTCTTTCTTATATTAGAGCTTTAACTAGGCTTTCCAAGCAAACTGGATGAAGCCATGAGGAGACAGTGTGGAACAACACATCACTTGCACAAATATCTAAGCTTTGGCCAAATGAGTAACAGTGACACCAGTATTGTTCATTTGAGAAAATGCATGGAAATATCTGGATTGGACAAATGCATAGCAAATCGTTTTAGCTTTTTCTAAGGAAGTTTATCAGATTTGACTATCAATCATCCATGTTGACCAAGGATAGAGCGTCTTTGCAATAAATGTTCATGCTTGTCGTCATTAACATCATTTAGATTTTAGACTTTTTCTAATTAAGAAAGGTTCCCACCAGCAACAGCAAAAATCTCTACCACCTCTTTCATTATCTCAGCCTTTCTTCCCTTTAATTACTATTGAGTTCCTGGCTGATTAAATTAGGTTTTTTAGGCCTTTTCTGAAATCTTAGGGAAATTATCTAAAAATCATGAAATCAATTCCCTTACGCTGTTTTAATCTTTTATGTTTTGGGCTCCGAGAGGGACGGGCGGACAAGTGCAGCCCCTCTGAAAAGTGTGCAGCACTAGACTGCTTGCCAGCCTTCTATTGCCTTTGTGGACCATCTGGGTCAATTTCCTTCCAACTAAATGAAATGCAAATAAAAATTCCAGCAGTTTTTCAGCTGCAGGCTGCCCAGCTGATTAGCATGACAGAGGCCGGGAGATGAGGCCTGACCCTGTGCACTTCCCCTCATCTCATTAAGTTGTAACTCTACCGTGGCTGCATTCATGGTGTTTATTGACGCTGAAAGGCGTCTTTATCCAAAACTAGCTAAATTCACATTCAGAGTTTTTCCATGAAGGCTTGCCTGCTACAGCATCCACATGAAAGTGAACCTATTGTAGCTTGGTGATGTGTCCTGCTGATTCCTTAACAATCTGAGCTTTCTCCAAAAATGTTAGATTCACAAGTTTAAGTTTCAAAAAAGAAAACAAAAAACAAACAAACAAACAAAAAAAAAATATAAGACCCAAAGGTTTTATTAACTCAGTAGTTTAAAATGCTAAGAGTATAAGTATTCTTCACTCTGATGATGATGGTGTGAATTTTAAACCCATACATGTGAAGAGACAATTCAGCCAAAGTACAGTAGTAAGAGAGTGTCTGTATCACGTAGGACCACAGACAACAGGATATTATGCTTATCCTCACATCCATCAGCAGGGAGAGTGATATAGGATTCAAGATGGCAACACCTTCTGCAATTTATAGTGCTCTGAGAGTCACAGTTGGGCAATGGAGAGAAATAAATACAACTATCCACTAACCCATGTCTTGTCACAACTTTTATGATGGAGTGATGGCATTGGTGGACCAAGGAAAGGCAACTGATGTCTGGAAGATGTTAGGAAGAAATTTTTCTCTCAGAGGGCACTGATACACTGGAACATGCCGTGTGAAGAAGTTGTGGATGCCACATCTCTCAAGGTGTTCAAGGCCAGGCTGGTGGTTTCCTGGGCAGCCTGATCTGGTGATTGGTAATTCTGCTTAACTCTAAGATGACCTCTGAGGTCCCTTTCAACCCAAGCCATTCTATGATTCCATGGTTCTATGATACAGAATGACACCGCGGTCTGTGCAAAAAAAAAAAAAGGAAGAATATTGCAATGTCTCTACTATATTCAGTGGTCATATGAATCAGAAAATATTTGGTGATTCCATGAAGAAATTCAACAATAATTTGCCCTTGCTTCTGCTGAGTCTTTCCATCTTATCTGCTAAGGTGTTCACTTTTATTCATACATACAGAGCTGGAAAAAGCCTGTTTTTGATCTGAGGAGCAATGCACCATGCTTGGGCAGGAAAATTCAGTTTTTAAAATTCATTATGCATTAATGTTTTCCCATTGAATGACAGATCACCATGAACATTACAATTACTTTCTGTATGAGTAACCATAATCTTACTGAACATTTGGACGTTCTGTTAATTTCCATACATTTTCAATTATATCTTCATTAGTATAGCTTAGCCAACCATCCCACAGATCCACGTGAGGTTGCAGACAGGTGGAACAAACACCTCAGTGCTTGGTCCTCCCATTATTCCCAGCAGGAGTTTGCAAGGCAGATGAAAATTGTTTGAAAGTATTGTCCCTGCAAAAGCTCAAGCTGTGATCTGTCTTCAGTGCACAACCTTCTGGGTGCACCCTGGTTTCGGTGTTTTATTGAGAAAGTTTCATGAAATGCTTCTTCTCAGAGGTAAAGAAAAAATCTAAAAAGAGGCAGAGAAATGCCTTCCTGTCTGATCTGCGCCGACGTGAACTTCATTTGTTACTGGGTTTTCATTTGAACTGATAATATTCTTAGCAGTTATCTCCGGAGGAAACAAAGTGGTGCCTTTCAGTATCCCTTATCAGTAGCTATAATATGGTTTGTGTTTGATGTGTTTTGTTGTCAGTCATGACAACGTTAAAGCCAGACTACCATGTTACAAAGTGTGATTTTAAATTACCACCCGTGATAACTGCTAATGGCGTGAGGAGTCATGACAAATGACTGCTGTGCTCCAGGGTAAAGCAAAAACATGCAATGGCATTTTGTCTCAAGCTATAACTCAATGCAAAGGCAGAACTTCATATTTCTGACAAATACAGATTTGGGGGGGAAATGATTTAGAATCCTTCAAAGATTTTGCTTTAGTAATTCAGAATGTTTTAATATCAAAATTAATTTTAATTCAACACAGTGAAAGCATTACAATAAATAGCTGAGTAATAATAAAATATATATTCAGCTTGGATATCAGGAAAAATTTCTTCTCAGAAAGAGCAATGAGGCAGTGGCACAGCTGCCCAGGGAGGTGGTGCAGTCACCTCCATGGAGGTATTCAAGAGCCGTGTGGATGTGGCACTGAGGGATGTGATCAGTGGGCACGGTGGGGGTGGGTTGGAATGGGACTCGGTCTTAGAGATTTTCTCCAACCTTAATTATTCTATGATTCTATGATATGTGCTACAGTAACACCACTATTGGAATATAAATATCAAATCATAATCTCTGGAATTTATTAGAAGTGTGTGTTTTAGAGTGCTAGTAGAATGGAACAATAAAGTTGGGCCAACTCCCTATAACCTCTTCCAACAAAGAATTTTTCAGGCTTAGTATCCTCCTTGGACAGATGTTGATTTTGACGAAGTTGTCTTTATGACAGTGAGTTGTCTGTAGGAGTTTTCAACCAGGTTGTTCTGTTATCTCTGTTATCTATCAGAAAATAGGAGCTGGTGGTTGTTTCATCTGGGAAGGTGAAGGCAATAATGGTTGTGCTTTCTTCTTTGTCATGTTAGATTATTTATTTATAAAGTGTGATGCAAATATTCTTTGTTAGAGCATGGGATGGTGGTGAGGGAATGCTCTCACACACATACAGGACATTGTAAATGTGAACAAAGTGTTTTTAAAGATTCAAAGCCAAGATAACATGGATATATTTATTAGAAGAAATTCTATAATCTGTTTGTTGTATCTGTACATGTTATCTTGAGCCATTTGGTTGATTTTAAGATTATTAGAATGTAGGCAGCTTCAATCAGGAGTTTAGCAGAGTCCAAAGCAGCAGAATGCAGCCATGGCATCCTAACTTGAGAAGAATTTGAAAGATGGCCACTATCAGATAAAATACAGCAGAAAGAAAGAAAAAGGAAAAAAAAAAATCATCACTTTTGTTATTACAGACATCATTTCTGAAAGCTGAACTTATTATCCACTAGTGTCTGGAGCTGCCTATGTTGCTTATCTTAGAGATGAGAGGCAGCAGTGCTGTCTGGCCTTGTGCTGAAAACCTGAATTGCGTTCGGCACCAGCAAAGACAGTGTCTCATCAAGAAAACTGAGGTAATTCCCCAGAACACAAAGCCTACAGGAGCCTACAGGTGTGCACTTCTGTACACTGATCAATAGGAAGCATACAAAAGAGCAAAATAACACCCTTTTCTTTTCTTTTCTTTTCTTTTCTTTTCTTTTCTTTTCTTTTCTTTTCTTTTCTTTTCTTTTCTTTTCTTTTCTTTTCTTTTCTTTTCTTTTCTTTTCTTTTCTTTTCTTTTCTTTTCTTTTCTTTTCTTTTCTTTTCTTTTCTTTTCTTTTCTTTTCTTTTCTTTTCTTTTCTTCTCCGTACTATTATTTGATCATGTGTTGTGGAATGAACCCCTTGTACTCAATCCAAAACTCAGTGCTACAGAGCAATGGGCTGACCAGAAATGGAAACACAGGTTCATCAGAGGAGAAATGCTAGGCTATATGGACCTAGCCATCACTGACAGGGCAGCACACTTCTCTTAGTACAGTAGTTTTGCCATCTGTTCCACTGCTGTGGTATTTCACCTTTGAGATGTGACCTTTGAATCTTTCCATACGTTTAATAGAACCATACTGCTGCAGGTGGCTGTGGTAGGACCAAGTGTGAAGATCATGTACTTCAGTGTAGGCATTATCCCTGAGCTCCATGTCTCACAGCTGTTGGGAGTGGAGATGTCCTCAAGATAGCTGATAACAAGGAGGGGTTCTGCAGATACATTGATAAGAAGAGGAAGGACAAGGAGAGTATAACCCCCTCTGAAAATGAGAAGGGAAAAATGGCAACAACAGATGTGGAGAAGGCAGAGGTATTCAATGAGTTCTTTGCCTCAGTCTTCACTGACAGCGAGTCTTCCCATGTCTCCCATGTCCCTAAACCTCTAGGTGGGGCCTGAGGGAGCAAAATCCTTTATACTGCAAGCAAAGAGTAAGTTCAAGACCAGCTGACGAGGCTGCACATGTAGAAGTCTATAGGTCCCAATGACGTGCATCCCAGGGTCCTGAAGTAAGTGGCTGATGTGGTTGCCAAGCCACTCTCCATCATATCTGAAAAGCTGTGACTATCAGGTTAAGTCCCAGTGACTGGAAGAAGGAAAACATCTCTCCAATCTCCAAAAAAGGGGAAAAAAAATATGGGAAACTACAGGCCAGTGAGTCTCACCTCCATGCCCAGGAAGATCATGGAACAGATCCTCCTGGAAACTATGTTAAGGTACATGAAGGGTGAGCAGGAGACCCAAGACAACCAGCAAGGCTTCAACAAGGGCAGATCATGCTTTACCAATAGCATAGACAGTGGGATTGAGTGCTGATGAACAAAAGTCTAGATATGAGCCAGCGCTGTGCGCTTGCCACTTCAGTAGGCCAACAGTATCTTGGGCAGCATTAAAAGAGGGTGGCCAGCTGGGAGAAGGAGCTGGTTGTCCCTCTTTACTCTGCCCTCGTGAGACTCATCTGTAGTACTGTGCCCAGGCCTAGGGTGCTGAGCGTAAGAAGGATGCAGAGCTGTTGGAGTGGGACCAGAGGAGGGCCTTGAAAATGCTCTGAGAACTGGAGCACCTCTCCCTGTGAAGAAGGTTTGAGAGAGCTGGGATTGTTTAGCTTGGAGAACAGAAGGCTCTGGGGGTACCTCATTGCAGCCTTCCAGTACTTGAAGGGAGCTTACAAGCAGGAGGGAAGTAGACTTTTTACTTGATCTGATAGTGATAGGACAAGGGGAAATGGTTTAAAATTAAAAGAAGGGGCATTTAGATTAAATATTAGAAGGAAATTCTTTACTCAGAGGGTGGTGAGGCACTGGCACAGGTTGTCCAGAAAAGCTGTGGATGCCCCATCCCTGGAGGCATTCAAGGCCAGATTGGATGGAGTCCTAGCTGGCCTGATCTGATGGGTGGCAGCCAGCCCATGGGAGGGATACTGGAACTGGATGATCTTTAGGATCCCTTTCAACCCATATCATTCTATGATTCTATGGTTCTATACTTCAGTACAGTCCATGGATCCTAGAGAACAGTCCTTCTTCTTCCTAAATTCAGCACTCACATTTAATACTGTGGAATCAATCACAATTTAACCTCAGTCTAAGTAACAAATCAGAAACATTCTATTTTTAAATACATCTGTATTACTCCCATTCTGGCGCACTGTTCACTGATGTATTATTCTTTGTCTTCATTTTTGTTTGGTGAAGATCGGCCTGTTTTTGGACCCTTTAAATATATTTAAAGAATAAATGAAACTAGAGATTAACAAAGATTAACAAAGAAGCCAATATCTGGGGATACTGTAGATCATCTATATAGTCCATCACATGGAATAAATTTAATTAATAATAAATATCAAACCATTCAACTGAGTAAAGGAAGAGTCATTTTTAAGGGTACTCTAAGACTGGCACTGAGCTCTAGATCAGCAAGAACAAACCAACAAGTGTAAAAAATAAGCATGTTTCTCTCCTCATCTAAAATTAGCTCGTTTTGTTGCTTTCACTGATCCATACATATAACCAAATCTAAAGACTGAATATGGTGCCTCTGTTGGTCATTGATAATGCAACACCTGTGATGCATATTCCTAAATTCATTGTTTCAAAGGGATCACTCTCATGCAGAAAGGCAGGCACATGCAGAAGACTTGCAGCTTTGGGAGTAGCTATGACCGTGTTTGTGGTGTGAGGGGCCGCATCTTCAACATGGAATGCCTACTCAAAGCACTGATGAAAACATGGACCCATGTTCTCTCTTTCATCACCCATTTTTTGGCATCTGCACCTCTTCAATGTCCAAGAGCAAGGTGTACATTCCAAATGCTCCACCATTTCTATGTGCCTGAGACCAAAGTCCAAACCATCTCAGAGGCCTTCTCTCTTCTGTGGCTCATTGTTCTTCACCCTCAGCCTCTCCAAGGCCGCAGAGCAGAGGCACGAGCCGTGACTGTTTACCAAATGGCTGTGCTCACACTCCTAGCAGAGCCCCTGAAAAGGTGCTGTTCTGTGTGCAATTCCCAGTGCCTTATCGCAGAAAGCTGATATTTCCCCTCCTGTCTCTAAGAGTTTTGTTCATCAAAGCAGCAGCCAGTGTTGTTTTATGATGTGCTGTATGACTACCATGCGTGTGCTCAGCATGGCTGCCTCATTTATCACTGCTCAGCCTTCACACTGGGACATCATCCATCACTGCCTCCTTAGAGCACAGTCAGAACCTGGTCTGTGCTGCTGCCCTAGCCCAGAGTCATGTGAACACTCCTCAGCAGGTTCCTTTGTCCTGAGGCTGCTATTTTTTTTCCTGGAAATGTGACTTCTTCTATTTAGTTCCCAACCAAGAGTCCGGAGTAGAAAACCAAACTTCAAAATTCAATTGACTGTGCCTAATGGAGGGGATTTTAATTTGTAGCCCTTGACCCTTTTCTATTATCAATGGAAATAAAGACCTTTTTTGTTTCATATTTGCAGCTAATGGCAAAAGACAAATTTTAAGATTTCAATTTTTTGATTTCTATAATGACCTCCACGTCCACTGATAAACAATGAATAATCACTGTTTGAGAAAAGCAGTTCTATGAGCAATCTAGAAAGTGGACAAAGGAACCTTTGAACCTGTTTCATATGCAGGACAAAAAGAGCTCAGGAATACATTTGTGTCTGCTTCTCTTCTTGTGCTACAGAAAGACAAGTGTCCTTTTTATTCCATTAAATAATTGTACTGCACTTATGGATGTGTCTCTCACAGACCTGTTCATTCTACCCAAGTGATAAAACTATTAAATAAAACCAATACAATGATTGAAAATTATACCCAATGTAAAAGCTGTAAATCTAGAGATTTCTCCTACTCCTGGTGTCACCAGAGAGGAAAACTCCATTGGTTTTATGAAGATTGTATATTGAAGTAGATGTATTGTATCTACCAAGAGAGTGGTGAGGTGCTGGAACAGGCTGCCCAGGGAGGTTGTGGATGCCCCGTCCCTGGAGGTGTTCAAGGCCAGGTTGGATGGGGCCCTGGGCAGCCTGGTCTACTATTAGTAAGGATGTTGGTGGCCCTGCATGTGGTGGGGGAGTTGGAGTTTCATGATCCTTGAGGTCCCTTCCAACCCTGGCCATTCTGTGATTCTGTGATTGTACTAAACTAATCATGGAAATGGGTTTTCACTTGTTTCTGTGATTTAATATCCTTGCTATTTGATGTCATTCTATTTCTTGGACGCTGCTGTGGCATGCATGAGGAGGTGGTGGATGGGACTCGTGCATCTCATAATTCTCTCTCTGTAGTTGAAGAAATGCTGAGTGAGTACCAGAAATTCACACTTACGGGAGTAGAATTAACAGCATTTCTGTTTTAGATGGACTATTTTCGCATTGTATCTCAGGTTTTCATCTGCTTGATAACTTGGAGATGAAGGCACAGGCTCAGCATGGGGACCTTGGGTGGCCTTGCTAAGTAGAAGACGTGCTAGACCATAAAGACAAGTGCCCTTCACCTTTCAGCAGTGTGCCTACACCAGCATTAATTCACTGCAGTAGAGATGGGTAACCTGATACGACCAGTACAGCAGCACCTGCTTCTATTTTATTTTCAGATGAGCTTATTTTTGAGTGAGCTTCAGAGTGCCCCCCCTGGGTGAAATGTTCTCAGTGTGCGTGTGGTTTGATGATGCTCAAGGGGCCAATAATTGGATCAGGTCCCTATCTCCATCCCTAAGGGCTGGAGGGATCGTTTTGGAGAAAAGTGAAATCATCGGTCAGTCAAGTAGTTTGGAGACCACTTGATGCACTTCTTGTTCAGAGCTTCCTATTATGCTTTACTGCAGATCACTGATGAAGATAGAACTGAGTCTGGGGAACATCTCCAGTAACAGCTTCCAGCCAGATGCAGCCCCATTCACCGCAGCCCTTTGAGCTGCAGCCAGTTCTCTCTCAGCATAACATGAACCTGCTCATCTCACAGCTGGACAATCTATCCAGAGGATGCTGTGAGGGATGGGGAGAATGACTGGACTCTGTTCCAAGGATTCCCAGGAAGTCAGATTGGGAAATAAAGCATTGTGAAGGTAAACAATGAAGGAAAAAGAATTCTGAGGCTTCTGACCCTTCTTTCTCATGTTGGTATGGCGAATAGCACAAACCAAATTCACTGGAGAGTGAGCAGCAGCAGAACACTGAAAAACATTGCAATGTGATGCTACTTGAAGGCCCGTAGGAAGTGAAGGTTGCTCTTCCTCTGTCCTGAAAGCCCATTTGATCAGGAACCTGAAGGAAGCATAGATGTGGTGTTATTTTTCCCCTTGCAAGGACCCACAGCCTGTGAGTTCTGGTGCTGCTTGGAGGCTTAGAGGTGGACAAACGCCAGGAGTCTTCATTGTGCCTGTCTGCCAGGAGGGTGACCAACAACAGAGTGGAGCAATACCATACATTTGCTTGAGAAAATAAAAAGAAAAAAAAAACAGGACATGCATTGTGAACAGAAACATTTTTATGAAAATGTATTTTTTCAAGATTCTCCATATGTGGAAGACAAAGGTCTAACAGCAAAAGATGTGAGGCACAAGTCCTACTTGTGAGAGTCAGGCTCTGAGTAGAACTCGCAGGCCTGCTGCTGGCCCAGGACAGACTGCATCAACTAGGAATCCAGGCTCTGTATGTGGTTACATCACTGAAGTAGAGATGCCAGGCTTGTGAGGTGCTACAGCCCCTGAGCCACAGCTGTGGGACTTCTTGCCATGGCAAAATCCCAGCCTTAACTAACAGGTTTTCCCCTGCCTATTGATTTCCCCAGTGGAATCAGAGAAGACAACACAAATCACATATCATCAGAGTGATGACTTTGGGCACAGCAAGGCTGAATTTGTGCACTGACTTCTGCTGCACATGTGTCTTGTACTGGAATAAGTTCAAAAAATAGTTCATCTGTTACAGTGACACAAGCCTAGAGTAATTCCCATTGCACTACTGAGTTATACTAAGATACAGGGAAGTAGAAGGATGTGGTTTGTGGGTTTTACTTGCATTTAGAATACAGAAAAATAGGAGCAGTACAATCACATACACTTGTGATAAGCTGACTTGGCTCTTCGTGCTGATATTCTTAGCTAAAGATTTTTTGTATCTCTAAAAGCATCCTGCTGTGTATTGGAAAATTTCCATGCAGATAGAAGGAGGTCAACAAATGGCTCTACTCAACCTGCAGGACATGGTTTCTACAAAATATTGGTACAATACAGTCATACATGGCCGTACATTCCTATCCTGTACACTTGGTTGATCTATTTAATAATATAATATAGAAGTTTGTGTTCAGACAGTCAGATGCAAACACAGATAACATAACACATCCTGAATACTATCTTCAAGAGTAGTTTTAAGCCTTCAAAATGCAATGAGAAGATGAAAATTGTTTTGTTATCTCAGCGTTTCTCATCCCAGTGTACTGCTAGGACTGGAAAGTTGGAAGACTTAGCACATCTTGGTGAGCTCTGCCTTACATGAGCTGAATAAAAATATCAGATAGTCATTTCACATTCATGTGCAGTAATCATTTGAGGAATGTGTTTTTTCCAACATTAAAGAAAGGAGCAAGCTGCACTTCTTCTTCTGCAACATCCAGGCTCTGCTTTATCAGCTGCCCTGTCACAGAGCAGCTTGCCTCTGCTTTCTCACAGGCTCTGCTTTCCGCATGTGATGTACTAACCACTGAGCAAACCCAAACACCTTGCCCCATTTGCTGCATTCCTCCATTGCCAGCACTGCACCAGCTTCTGCAGGTGGCTGTACAGCAGCACTGCACTGGCACAGGTTGCTCAGGAGGTGGTGGATGGAAGTTGAAGTTGGAAGGGACCCTTAAAGGCCATGGAGTCCAACTCCCTGCAATGAGCAGAGACACCTACAGCTCCAACAGGTGCTCAGAATCTCATTCCAGCCTGACCTTGAATGTCTCCAGGGATGGGCATCCAAACCTCTCCAGGCAACCTGTGCCAGTGCTTCACCACTCTAAAAAATAACAATATACATATATTATACATCTCTTGCATATAAGGTTTCAGAATTGCTGCTGCAAATCCTGAATGAAAAGGCAAAGGATATTGGATATTCCTTGAGAACAGCCTGAGAAACACGAAAACTTTCAATCTGTAAAGTACTTGGCACAGTCAAAGGTGAGAAATGTGGCTGGACATAGGGTGGATTCTGAGTTAAAAGAACCATTTCTCAAATAATTCCATAATTCAGGCAGACTTACAGGTCTCACATTCAGCTCTTTTGGAGTTCCTTGTCTTCATTCCTCTCACAGATTTCTCCATCCTTTTTATCCTTCTCTATTCCCAGGACAACACTGATTTGAAACAGGGCTATTTTTGTGTGAGTAGTTTACATGTCCCTCCTTTTCCTGTTACATTTTCACTGGTTTTGTCCAACTGCTTCCTTGATGTCTCCTCCCACATGAAAGGCTGGACCAAGGAGAGGAAATAGCTCTGCACACTCAAACATGAGTGCAGGGTTCCTTAATGGACCTCACTGTCTGGAAGCACTAGGCCTGGAGAAAAGCTAAATGGTAAATCTCAACTCTAGGAATCTGTCTGTTGAAAGTGGACAAGAATAAAAGAAGCAGGTCCTGGAAACCGGCAGCTTTGATTTGGTCCTCCTGTGGCACAGGTTTTACTGACACAGATTAATTATTGTCCTGATAGCTTGTAATGAAAGCTAGATGAAACTAGAGGAACTATGATAGAGATGTAGAAGAGCTGCACGGGCTGTTGCTGTTAGGTTACCATGTTTATACAGTGATGATTTTGAAAGGTCAGACAAGAGTTGAAGGATGAGAAGACATAGATAGCTGCACTTCATCTTCAGCATGGAGGAAATAGAACTAAACACAAAGAAACTGCCCCTGTTTCTGGAAGCCCATGCATTAGGGGTCACTGGAGGCCAGGAGTAAGCCAGGGAAGGATCACTCCATGCTCATCATGCTGTAGATGAGTTCTCCACACTGTCTCTGAATGGCTCTGACTCTGAGGTTGCCAAACACTTCCAGCTTTGACTGAAGTCAGTGCACAAAATAAACGCAGCAGTTTTCAGACAATAAGTTTTACACAGTGACACAAACAGCCCACAGAACCACCTCTTGCTGATGCCAGCCCTCATCACTCAGTCCCAGTGGTCCATCAGCTGTGTAGACACAAAAACCAGTTTTGCTAATAAAACAGTGAATTGTTTATTTTTAATATATCCCTGTTTACTCAAAGAAACTCCCACTGACTGTGACGTCTTGATTAAAAGCATGCACAGGTACTATGTGGGCTTCACATGCTGCTGGGTGTGTCTGCCCAAGGCACAAAGGCGTATCCACCACACGGCACAGATACTGATTTACGTTTAGGTATTTGCCATTAAAACCCAGTTCTGTGCGAGGCTGGAGAGGGCTGCAGTCGCCCTCAGATCGTGAATCCTCAGCTACCAAGGATGCGGTCTCCTTGGAAATAACGCTCCCTGCAGGGAGAGCATCCCTCAGCAGTACTGACTCCTGCCAATATAAGGCAGCTCCCCTCTTTCCCCTTCGCTCCCCGCGATGTTACCCAGCCCTTCCTTCATTTCGATACCCCTCTCCCCCGTCGATGCCCACTCGACGCCTCCCCACCCCCACGTCGGGGAGATGCAGGGCCGAGGCTGGGCCCCGCTTCCCACCGGATCCCTCTCCATCCTCAACCGGAGGAAGCACCCGCGCCCCGCAGCCCGGAGCCGCCTCCCGCATCGCTCCGCCGGAGTCTCTCCGCCTTTCCCTTCTCCCGTAGCCGCGTTCGTTGAGAGGAGATCGCTCCGAGATGGCAAACGTGGGAGGTGGATCGCCCCTAAAAAGATGATGGTGATCATAATAAATAAATAAGTAAACAAACAAACAAACAAATAAATAAAAAATAAAGCCAACCCGAAGTGGGGCAGCAGGGACAGGGGAGGGCGGTTTGAAGCGCCTGGATGAAAGGTCTGCGCTCGTTTCAGGCGCTCAGAAAGCGGCCCGAAGGATGCTATTTTGCCGCAGTCTGGGTTGTTTCAGCTCCCAGTTGCACAACAAACCGTTTAAACATTTCAGCACAAAACAGATTCCATTGTCGGGCTGCACATTAAAAAGTGTTATTCGCTTTGAAGTTTTTGTCTAATGGCTCTAAACTGAAAGAAAATGTTTTCCTATTACTTAATTCAATCATAGCGAAGAGGCTTGGTAAAAAGCCCACGGATTTTGCCCAAAGTGTGACAGAGTTCTCTTTGTGTTTGCTTATCCTCTGCTGTCACACACTTTAATTCGCCTCTCTTTATCTGGCATTCAAAACTTTCTTCAATGACATTCAATAAGGTCCAGCGGCTGGAAAAAAAAAACTGGTTATTTTTTGGGATATTCTTTCCCAGTGGCTTTGGGCTCGGTGTGCATTCAGGGGCCGTTAACCCTTTGCCTCCCCGCGACTCCGAGCGCTGCGGTCCGCCCCGGGCAGCGGATCGCCTCGGGCCGTCTGGGCCCCCCCCGGCGGCCGCGGCTCAGCAAGGCGATGCGCCCCGGCCCGGGGAAAACCTTTACACGCCGAGTTCTCTACGAATGAAAGCGGAATTAACCAACCCCGTTAATGCTTTGAAGGGAAGGGCACTTGGAAATTCTTTCTAAATCAGTGTAAAAATCGAGTTCTCGCTCGCATTCGTTTTGGATCATCCCGTGATTTTCCTGCACCGATTTGTTCCCATCCCCACATTTCCAGGCTCGAGCACCGATCTCGTCTCGCCAGAAGTGCGGGGATATCAGAGCAGCGAACCCCGCAGCAGGAGCCGCAGAACGAGGCGCTGCGCTTCCCGGGCGGTCCTTCTCCTCGTCCGAAGGAGAGGCTGTTCCCTTGCGGCGCAAATCCCCCACGCTCTGCGCTTCGTTGGCAGCGCGTCTCTTTTTTTCTTTTTTTCTTTTTCTTTTTCTTTTTCTTTTTCTTTTTCTTTTTCTTTTTCTTTTTCTTTTTCTTTTTCTTTTTCTTTTTCTTTTTCTTTTTCTTTTTCTTTTTCTTTTTCTTTTTCTTTTTCTTTTTCTTTTTCTTTTTCTTTTTCTTTTTTTTTCTTTTTCTTTTTCTTTTTCTTTTTCTTCTTTTTCTTTTTTTGTCCCCACAGTATTAAACAGGAAGATGGGGAGCGAAAAACGCTCCGATGAGTCCTTTTTCCTCATTTAGTGTCTCTCCTTCACCCCCTAACCAGTCGGCCGCAAAAAGCCGTTTTGCCGGTTGTGCCCGGAACGCGGCGCGGCTCGCGGTGCTGTCTCCGGGAGCTGACAGGGGCCGCGCGGGGCCGTGAGGGAGCTCGGCGGTGCCACAGGTGGGAGAGGAGCCGGGGAGCGGCGGGGGAGCGGCGCGGCAGGCAAATAACCGAGGGGGAGCGGGCCGAGAGCTGGGCTGAAAGAGAAGGAGAGCGATAAAGAGAAAGAAAAGAATATTAAATCGCGAGAGAATGAGAAAATAACCCCGCCAAAGGGAGAGGAGGGGAGAGGCCGCCTGCTACGGCGTGGGTGGGGTCGACAAGAATAGAGTACATTATGCAGTTCATTTAGTTAACAAGGGAAATAATGAGGGAGCGTGCGGCGTGAATGCCAAGAGAAGCGGCACAGAAAGCCCATTGAGCGCCCGGCGCCGCCATCACATGGCGCGGCCGCTATTTAAGGCGGGCGGGCGCCGTTCAGCACCACTCGGGCTGGCCAGCGGCGCTGCGCGGGGGCTGCGCGGGCGCTGCGCGGGCGCTGCGCGGGGCGATGCCGCGTTCCTTCCTGGTGGACTCGCTGGTGCTGCGGGAGGCGGGCGAGAAGAAGGGCGAGGGCAGCCCCCCGCCGCCGCTCTTCCCCTACGCCGTGCATCCCTCGCACCCGCTGCCCGGGCTGCCGGCCGGCTCCTGCCACGCGCGCAAAGCCGGGCTGCTGTGCGTGTGTCCGCTGTGCGTCACCGCCTCGCAGCTGCACCCGCCGCCGCCCGCCATCCCCCTGCTCAAGGCCTCCTTCCCCCCGTTCGGCTCCCAGTACTGCCACCCGCCCCTCGGCCGTCAGCAGCACTCCGTGTCCGCCGTCAGCGTGGGGCACGGCCCGGCTCTCTACCAGGGCGCCTACCCGCTGCCCGACCCCCGGCAGTTCCACTGCATCTCCGTGGGTAAGGGGCACGCTTGGGCGCAGCATGCGGAGGGAGGCCGTGGGAGGGGGGCGGCGTGAGGATAGAGGCTCGACGGGGCGGACGGGCGCCGCACCCCGCTGGGTGCTCGGGGTATGCGGGCGGAGGGAAGCGGGAGGGGGGCGGCCCCCGTGGCCTTCCCCGGGGAGTGAGGAGGGTGCGGTGGGTGCTGAGCTCCGCTCCGCTCCGCAGACAGCACGTCGAGCCAACTGCCAAGCAGCAAGAGGATGCGCACCGCCTTCACCAGCACGCAGCTTCTGGAGCTGGAGAGGGAGTTCGCCTCCAACATGTACCTCTCCCGGCTGCGGCGAATCGAGATCGCCACCTACCTGAACCTCTCCGAGAAGCAGGTGAAGATATGGTTCCAGAACCGCCGGGTCAAACACAAGAAAGAAGGCAAAAGCGGATCCCACCGGGGAGGGGGGCCCGGGCACAGCTGCAAATGCTCGGCCCTTTCCACCACCAAGTGCTCGGAGGACGACGAGGACTTGCGCATGTCTCCGTCCTCTTCGGGGAAGGACGACAGAGGCCTCGCCGCCACCCCCTGACCCCCGGCTCCGCAGGGACTGTGCCGGGAGCGGAGGGGGGGGTTCCGTGCAGCCGGTTGATTTTCTACCGTTTTGTATAATCCGTGTCGTTTACGAAAGACTTTCTCGCCTTTCCACACCCCCGACGCGTAGCGGCGGCCGTGCGGGTGTCCCGCTGCCAATAAGGCGCTCCTCGGGACTCCCGGCGTCCCACGTCTCGCTTTCCCACCCGAGGCCGGGGGTTCCCGCAGCCTCCGCAGGCAGAGCCGGACCGGAGGGCAGAGAGCGCAGCGCGGGACGAGAGCGGGCGGCTGGGGAGGGTCGGGGCTGTTTGGGTAATTGTCATAATATTGACTTTTTTTTTTTTTTTTTTTTTTTTTTTTCCTCCTACCAAACTGTACTCTTCTGTTTGTTTGTTTGTTTGTTCTGTTTTGACATTGTCGCTGGTGGGCGCGCAGCTATGGCTGTACCGCCCCGTCCCCGTCCCCATCACCATCCCTCCCCGGGAGATATTTATTTATTTATTTATGTGCTGAGAAACGATGATGGCGATGTTAATAATGACGACGATGTCAATAAAGGCTCCGCTGGTGGTTTATTTCCTCACACAGAGCCGTACGCTGCCGCGCTCCGGGTTCCGGTACACCCCGGGGCATTTTCCCTCCCTATCTCCGACGGACGGAGCTCGGCACCGGGACGGGCACCGAGGTGGGCATCGGGAGTCGCCCCCCGCTGCCCGTGGGGACTGCTCTCCGAAAGTTGAAGGTACGGGGTGCGGGGAACTCCTTGTCCGACACCCCGCCGGTTTGGAGAATCCCGGGAACCTTCTCGCAAAGCCGCAGCCCGGCGGAGGGTGCCGTCGTAATAAAATATTCCCCGCTGAAAAGCAGCCGGGAAGTGACAACGGCGGGGCACCGGTGGCGATGCTCCCCCTCCTCTGGACGTGACGGGGGGATCGGGCGTACCTCCTAAGCTCGGTGCCGTCGGGTCCCTGAGCCGTGCGCGGAGGGAGCAGCTCCGTTCAGCTGCGTGCGGAAATGCGCTCCACTTGGCTCATGGGGACGTGCTCTCAGATCGCCGGCTCTGTGTCCCTCAGCCCCGGGCCGTCTGGAAGCGGCTCCGATGTCTGGGTACCTCCTATCCCTACCAGGCCCTGGGTCACCCCTGCCTGGAGATCCCCAAAAATCCCTGCAGAAAGAGCCCACAAGCTGTGCACACGGGTTGAGTGCAGTGCCACTGCCAAGAAAGCCTCGCATCTCAGCCACCAAAGGGGCACTTCACCCTCCGTCCCACTGTGATGACCATGGCCATGGAGTACTTCAGGGGCCTTCCTGGGTAGTGTCTGCTCACTTCTGTGCTGCATAGCATCACTCTGGCTCCTTTCCCTGTGGCTGTTTGTACATCCCTTTGTGGATGAGGGATGAAAAATCCCCATGGGGTGAGGACCTGACCTCATTGCAGGAGGCAGTCAGCCTCATGCTATCCTGGCCCCACGGTGTCCCCTGTTTGCCCTCCATAGTGGCCCAACTCCAGACTGCGAACCCCCCAGCCAATTGGCTCAGCAGGGCCCTGCAGCCCTTCCAGCCCTCATCCCACTCCCTGCCCACACTAACCAGCCTTGTTTGGACGAGTCATTGCAAAATAGAGACAGCAGCAGTCCAATGTGGGCTTACAGGGGGCTGGCATTGCAGTCAATAAACATCCATGCATGGAGGCTTGTGTGTGCTCCTTGTGCCCCCTGGCATGGTTTGCAGCCAGCTGGCTGCCAACTGGAATGGGAGGAACACCAGCACTGGGCATTCAGTGTTGCTATTAAACTGCTATTGTGGCTGTGATGTGGAAACTCAGAATCCCCATTTGGCAGCACGTCCCCCCCCAGATCTTCACTTCTTCCCAAGCACCGCAGGCACAGGGGGTGCAGGCTGCAACATTGTCCCCATGGGCACACACAGCATGGGGAGCGTGCACACACATCTGCATCTTTCACAGAGTTTGGGGATAATCCTCAGCCTAAAAGACATCTTGTATATGTAAAGCAGCAACGAGAATTCCCCCATATGGTGCAATTTCGTCTGAACAGCAGTGAAGGGTCACTATGGATGCCCCCAACAAGGCAATATTAATATTCTCTGATACGCGCCGGCCTCTGCTGCAGACCCCATGTCCCCTGCAAAGCCCACGGGGGCTCTCAGTGCACTTGACAGTCATTATGCCACATCCACATGCAGAGATAATCCCTCCTTAGTTGGGCATTTTTCTAATTTAGTGAGAAATCATTACGGCAAATGCTCAGAGTGTCATTTTCAAGGACCCTGGTGTTGGGCAAATTAAAGTCATTTTGCTGTAGGAAGAGCGTGGGCACCTCTGCTAGAGCAAATGTCAGAACACACCAATTTTCAACTTTCTATCTCCAGCTATTTTGATGGGTGGTTTTTGAAAGTTACTTAAACATTTTAGCATCTGAAATGCCTGGTCCTTTGTGACTGCAACAGGAATAGCATTTGCAAATCCGCAAAAGGAGTTTGGCCATCTTTCAGCAAATCATTTTCCATTATATTTTCATCTTGAAGTTGAAGTATTTCATGGAATCACAGAACCGCTAAGGTTAGAAAAGACCCCTAAGACCATCGAGTCCAACCCCAAACCATCCCCACCGTGCTCACTAACCACATCCCCCAGGGCCACATCTCTTCAACACCTCCAGGGACGGTGACTCCACCACCTCCTGGGCAGCCAATGCATTGCCACTCTTTCTGAGAAGCAATTTTTCCTTATATCCAACCGCAATATTCCTATCAAGAAGAAAGGAAACTCTTCGGGTGCTACTGGGACTTTGAAGATTAGGCACCACAGCAAAAGTGGGTTATGCTGACAGGGGAAGGAAGATTGGATGTTCACAACTCAGTTTCTCATCTGTAAATGTATTTACACAGTGTGTAAATGTGTTTTTACACACTGAGCTGGCCCTGCGGTCCTGGAATACATTTACTGTAAACAGATTGATTCTGTTCTGAAATGGCGCTCCATTGGGTGCAGCTGGGTGCTTCTACTTGTGTTTACCTGGAATTATTCTTACCAAAGGATCAACCTGGAAAATCCAGGCTCTGCTTTTCCTCCTCAGGCCTTGACACAGACTGTGAAATTTGGTTCTGTAATGACAGGATGATTATGCCTGTGAAAGTTATTACTTGAAAATGTGGATGGGTGTTAACTTAAGACCTGAAATAAAATGTTTCTGTATGACATTCCAAACGGTTTGAAACACATACGTCGACATGAGCAATCTCTCAGTTACATTAATTTTGAAAGTGTTTTTGCTATGAACACAAAGTACTCATTTACCGGGATGCAATTATGCAGGATCTGATCTCCTAGGATACTGACACTGATGATGACAGCAAATGGCTGTGCCCGTTGCTTAATGCAGCTTTAGACGGACCAGCAGTGACTGGTGCTGGTCTGCTGGCTGCTCTATGCACTATGTGCTCTATACACACTATATCATCCATATACTCTAGGAGGCCCTGAAGTGCTAAAAGAACAAAATTAAAAGAAGTAGCAGCAGCGATCATAAAAGGAAAAAATGCTTTCATGCTTGGATTTTATCTCTTTCCCATTCTGCTGCAATTCCCATTTTCTCTGTTGGCATTTTCCATTGGGCCCATTCCCAGCAAGGCACACACAGAAAGGAGCAGACTTTCATCTTACAGTTATTACCAAGTTTTCATAGACCACACTGGAAAGACTTCAGGATGGGCACAAAACGTGCCCTGGATCTCGTCCCTAGCTTTGACATGTGTCTGTTGTCTTCCCAAAACCCCAAAGGCTGATGATGAATGCTAGCTACATGTGCCAGTGAGGAGCTGAGTTTTCAGTGAAGAGTTTGAACAGCCACGTAAATAACCACAGACAGTGTCAGAAGAGTTGGGTTTTTGCATGGTTAGGTATTTCACCCTTAGAGTTCACCCTGGCTTCTGCTTTTTTAGTTTATCTGATAAAATAATCATGTTATGATCTGGGCTTGGAACAACAGGGTTTGAGTTGTGAGTCACGTCCTTTCTGTCTCTTATAACTCTAATAATAACTCCTGATCTTTCTGTTTAGTTAGTACTCCGCTATCACAGCACCATGCACTGCCCTTGTTGGTGTCTTAGCTATACATTTGCAGTTTTCTCTGCCTGGATGGCAGTAATTCCTCATGGAAGCAGTGGATGGGCATTTTGTCCACATGTATTTTAGAGGTGTTTCAGCTGCCTATTATGGTAGGCATTGCTGCCAAAAAAAGCACTGCAACAGTGAGTCTTGAGGCAGAAAAATGCTGGAATTCTGTTCTTGAAAGACCCCTCACCACTTGAAGCTGAGAAGTAGGTATCATTCTACGTCATGCCTGTGTTAATGAGCTGCTGCCTCCCTGCTCAATGTGTGTCAGCCTAGCAATGCTGGAGTCTGCAAGTAGCCACGGGAAGGATGGATCTGTGAGGAATATCCTCACGCTGATGGTTACATCCCCACCTCTGTGGCTGACCCCAGATCCAGCTTCATGTGTGGTCAGCCATTTTCTCCCAGCATTCACAGTTCCTTTTTCTGTCTTTTCCCTGGGTCCATCCTTCCGGAGATCTTCTGTGACCCAGCCTCTCAGTCTTGCTGGGACAACTATTGAAGACAACACTGGTTTCCAGCAGTGGTGAATAAGCAGAGCTTCAAGGGATGTGCCATAGAATTGCAGAATCTTCCAGGTTAGAAAAGCTCTTCAAGATCAAGTCCAACCATCAACCTGGCTCACCAAGCCCCATCACTAAATCATGTCCCTTAGTACCTCATCTACTGAATGCCTCCAGGGATGGTGACTCCACCGATCCCCTGGGAAGCCTACTCCAATGACCCACCACTGTCTCCATAAAGAAATTCTTTCCAGTGTCCAACCTAAACCTTCCCTGGCACAATTTGAAACCACAACCTTGCCTCCATCACTCGTTACGTGAGAAGAGAGACTGACACCCTCATCACTGCAGTTTACCTTCAGGTAGTTGCAGAGTGCAACACAGCACAATGCACACAGTGACCCCTCACAGTCCTTCCTGCACTCTCAGCCCCACCAGCTCCTTCCAGCCAACACTGCCATTCCCCTTCACTCTACACACCCATCCCAGCTCCTCTGCAGCTCTGCCAACTCACACAGCCTGCTTACTCTCTGCCCTCATTACTCTCTCTTCTTTCGGTAAACCATCTTTTCACAATGTGTTTTTTTATTTTTCTTCCCTGTACTTCAGCCAGTCACTTTTCAGAAGTTAAAACACATGCTGAAATACTCTGCCAGAACCAGCTCTGGCTCTGGATTTTCTTAAAGTTGTTTTCCACCCTCAGTTTGGCAGCTGTTTCCCCCATTCCCCCAGAACGTCTCATTTTCCAGCTCTTATGTTTAGTTTTGCACCCAGTTTAGGACACATATGAAACACACTACTGGAAGTGAAGCTCTCTTCTTTTTCCTCTTCCCTTCTTTTTCATTTGTTAGGCATATGTGTAAAGAAACCTTTCAAAGTGTTTGCAGAGCTGGAATATAGCAGGGTGATACAAAGCATTCTGGATATTGCTATGCAAATGACATGCCAAGAATGTTTAGACTGTACCTTGAAGCAGTAAACAAGTTGATTGTCATGGTGTCATGGTAACTAGAGCGGGATCCACTTCATGTGAATGAGATCCCAACCTATGTTTTTATTTGGGTTGCTACACTGCAGGTGGCAACCCAGTGCTCCAACACTCATCACGGTTGTCCTCTGGAGACCCAGAGGTAGAAGAAGAAGCCTCAGGTATGGCATTTAGAAGGAAAGAATGGTCTGCTCTGACAAACAGCTTCAGGACTTGGAGGATACTGAAGTGCGTGGAGACCTCAGCTGGGTGACCTGTGAGATGATGCCAACACCCATAGGCATTTGCCATTTGCCCCAGGCAGCTCTGCATACTCACCACTGTAGTTTCCATCTATGGAGATGATATTTAGGGTTGGTGACGCTTGTGTTTGTAAACCAGGAATTGGGCCAGTGGTGAACTGCTATCTTACAAAAGTGTGCACGTGGGAGAAGTCAGTAGGACTTTACTGTGAGCAGCATGTCTAGCTGGTCTGTAGGACCAAGGCCTCAGTCTGGTCAGCGGACTGTATTGCTCACTTGAAGCATGATTTCTTTGAAGGAGAGCTGTGGTTTGTCCTGGCCATTTATCTTTGGGTAACAGCACGGCTCTTTAATGGCACAAGAGTATCACAGCGATGACTTAGACATTACTGAGTTATTTTTCCAACCCTGTGACTCAAAGCTGAGGCTTTGATAAACCACCTCATTCACCAATGTCAATGCAAAGTGCTCAGCCATGTTGAGCCACCTCAGGCTCCAAACCTCATCTTCTCTCTCTGCAAACAGAGGGTTCTTTCACAAACCAAACCAGGAATATGGCAATATTGTCACGCTCTACAGAGTAAATGTGTCAGTTTCCTAGGTGGCAACACAAGCTTAAGCTAAGAAGATCTCATTATATCAAGCGCTCAAAAACTTTCGTTTTTTGAAGGCCGATGTACCCAAAGATGAGTGCCAGTCGATCTCAGAGCATTGGCAGAGGGCTTCGTCCTTTCTGCATTTTACATCACTGCTGATCTGGAAGGAGAGCCCAAGAGTTGCACAGCCAGCTTGGCACAGACCACAGCGATGGTCCTGGGCAGACATCTCTGTCTCTATGATGTTTCTTCAAACTCACACATAATGTTGCCAGGCACAACACAGAAGCAAGACAGCAACTACACTGTCAAGCCAAGAATCCATCCTGTCTCTAGCAATGGACAAAAGCAAAGGTCTACAGAAGGCTGTAGGGACAGATATGAAGTCTCAAATCCTCTGCAGCTCGTGGAACTCCAGAGGCTTTTTATGAAACTCCAATGAAAATGATATCCACAACTGTGCCCTGCTTGCTGAAACTCGTGTTACCTTTCACTCACAAACTTTTTAGTTACTGTGCTTTCAGAAGAAGCTTGCTGGGCCACTAGCAAGATGGGAATCCTCCCACCAGCTGTAGAATGGGCCTTACACTCAGGCTCACACTTAGCAGAAAAAAATGACAAAGCATACAAAGCCTGTGTTCTTCTTGTGCTGGAGGATTTCATTAAACCCTTTGATAAAGCTCTGTTATGAGCAATCCTAGCAGATTCAAAGGGATGAGAGTATGCTAGGCTGGAAAATACCTCTGAGAAGCCCATACATCTCATGACTTCTTTCTCCTTAGATGTCCTGTGCCAGACCTTGACTTAACTTGGCCCTGTAGGCACTTGGGGTGGCGAGTGAGTGGTAAGGTGTGGAGCTCAAAGTCTAAAATCAGCTGGACAGCATCAGACTAGGACTAAAATATCTCCAAAGACAAAATGACACAGAGAGACTGTGGGGTCTCCTCTTTGGAGATCTTCTAAAGCTGCCTAGATGTGGACCTGGGCATCCCGCTCTGGATGTCCCAGCTGGAGCAGGGATGGGACAGGTGGAACCAGGGGTCCCTGGCAAACTCTACCATCCTGTGACTATGAAATCTCCTCCTGACTGCTGAGCATGGCCACAGAAGAATGCACAGCACAGAACACCAGCACAAAGGCAGCCTTCACTCACTGGGCAGGGAAGTGAGCTGTTTAATCTGCATTGGAAAGCACTTAAGAAAGACCTTTCCAGAGGGCTCAAAAGCACTGTGAGCTCTGGGTGAACACACCAAACCCATCTCACATTGCCTAAGGCATTGCTCAGTGGGTGTTGGGCTCTTCTCCATGTTTGTGGAGGCTTGAGGTGCTACAAGCATACTGGAGAGACATCAAGACAGAGAGTCTTACTGGGCTGTGAAATAGGTATGTCCACAAGGGTCCATATGTCTGGTCTTCCTCCAGGCTGTGGGAATGAGCATGTAGCCAGGCAATTTGTCTTCCCTGTTGCTCATCAGCCACTGCAAAGTCTGCATAGAATTAGCTCAAGGGAAGAATGAGGGCTCTACAGGATTTTATCAAATCTGACCTAGGAGAAAGATGAAAGGGATTTATTCCAATGATCTAAACTTGTTAGAAAGCACAATTAAAGCATTGCCAGGGGTGAGATGCCTTGATCTCATCAGCTCAATACACAACATCTTCTCCAGCACCTTTGATGCAGTGCAAATTCTTTTGCAGACTTCACATAGTTTCCAGTAGGAAGGTTCCCACTCCTTGCTGAAACTCTCCTCTTCCAGAAGCAGAATTTGGGCATGGTCCATCCATCCAGCAAGTGAGGATTTGGATAGATAGAGCCCCAAACTCCATCTCCCTGGTGATGCTGGTCCCAGCCACACCCCCTTCTTACATAGCAGACTCACAGGTCGGTGGAACTGAGAGCTGAGCATAAATCAATGAAGATATGAACACATTTTCTGTAAGGGGACACGGACCAAGGCACTTCCTTCAAGGAGACATGCTGATTTCTTGATTTGTATTAATGAGTTCAAAGCATTTTAGAATGGCTGGCAAAGCATCTCAGCCTGTGACTTTCTGGACTACAGTTTTGACTGGGTTATCTCTGAGTGTTCTGGCTCTGGAGACAACCCCTGCCCAGTGAGTTGGTGTCATTACCCAGTTCCTTGCATCTTGTTCTATGCCTGTGCTCAGATCCCTCTGAAAGCTTCCTGGGAGGTGCTCCCTGATGTTGGGGTACAGGTGTGCCTGTGTGGCCATGGGACAGCTTACAGCTCCAGGGGAGCTCCAAAATCCCTCCCAAAATCCCAATCCTAAAAAATAAAAAAAGAATAATAATCATAAAATGTCAAAAGTCGAGAGCGTGCTCTGTAGTGAGATGGGTCTAAGCCTGATGGAATTTGGTTTGATCCTGAAAGTCAAACAGGACCTAGAAACTCCTCCTGAGTTTGGTGTTTGAGCAGGAAATCAAATCACTGATGCTTCAGGATGAGGAGAGGAGAGGAGAGGAGAGGAGAGGAGAGGAGAGGAGAGGAGAGGAGAGGAGAGGAGAGGAGAGGAGAGGAGAGGAGAGGAGAGGAGAGGAGAGGAGAGGAGAGGAGAGGAGAGGAGAGGAGAGGAGAGGAGAGGAGAGGAGAGGAGAGGAGAGGAGAGGAGAGGAG